>NC_066618.1:251934624-252132216 GCF_025201925.1 Gopherus flavomarginatus | reverse complement strand
GGATAAACAGGTAGGAAAAATAATAACTGTCATAATGTAAGTATGTGGAAACCAACATGCATGGCACATTGGTGGCTGAAAAAATCATTTGACTAAATTGTAGTTCTGGAACTACTTTTGGATCGCATTCAGGCACCAACAAATCGTAATGTGTTAATAATTTCTCTGAATCTTTGCCTCTCAGATCCAGTAATCTATTAAAACAAAAAAACCCACGAGATTTTATGGTATTAACACTTGTCCAATCTTACTGCTCCTATTATAATACCCAAGTTTTTGTTGGAGCTGAAGAGACACTAGGAGTCAAGAGTTTCGGTCAGAGAATGTACTACCAGTAGGTATAAACAAATAAGAGTTCTATGTTCAGCTGCTAAAGATAATTCTGATACCAGGATTATCTCCTCAGGGCTCCAGGCAGTGTCTTATCTAGCAAACTCATACACATATCCTTCCCACCACATCCCCCGAAAAAACCACAGAGAACTGTGAACTGTAAAGCTACATTCACTTAACTGTACAAACAGGATTCATCTCAGAACAACCTGGTAGTAGGGCATTTTGAACAGGGAGCCTCTTGCAGAAATCTAATTTACAAGCAAAGAACAAACTTCCTTTTCTGCAGGAGGCTCTCTGTCTCTGATATATTGAGTCTTGTTTAGCACTTAGCCTGGAGTCTGCAGGGAGAGCCTAGCTGGCGCCCTCTGGCGTTGAGTTTGAAGATGGGGTTGCAATTGCTGGTGCTGGTTGCTGTTCCAGTTCCGGGCCTGGGACTGGAAGTGCTGTGGCTGTTTCAGTGGTAGACATGGAATCCAGGTCCACTACCTCTGTCTGGGTCTCTGGTAACACAGACGGGGCCTCTGTGGACGGCTCAGGAACAGGAATGGGTCTGGAAGCTTGCCTGGTTTGGCTACGTGTAACCATTCCCACTCTCTGGCCCGCTTCACCTGGTTGGCCAAGTCTTCCCCCAGTAGCATGGGGATAGGATAATTGTCATAGACTGCAAAAGTCCACATTCCTGACCAGCCTTTGTACTGGACAGGCAGTTGAGCTGTAGGCAAGTCTACAGCTTGTGACATGAAGGGGTAAATTGTAACTTTGGCCTTTGGGTTGATGAATTTGGGGTCAACGAAGGATTGGTGGATAGCTGACACTTGTGCCCCCGTGTCTCTCCACGCAGTAACCTTCTTTCCGCCCACTCTCAAAATTTCCCTTCGCTCCAAGGGTATTTGAGAGGCATCCGGGCCTGGGGATCTTTGGTGTGATGGTGGTGTAATGAACTGCACTCGCATGGTGTTCTTGGGACAGTTGGCCTTGATATGTCCCAGTTCATTACACTTAAAGCATCTTCCATCTGATGGGTCACTGGGCCGAGGTGAGTTACTGGAGACTGGTGAGGTGGAAGAGTAGGGTGTCTGTGGCTTGACTTGGGTTGTATGTGGGTCTTTGGCTGTCCTCAGTTGTAGGGTTTATGGTCGGTGTGCCCCCTGGGGTAATCGTTCCCCTTGACAGTAGCTTTCTTGCTTTCTGCCACTTCCATCCATTTGGCTCCAATCTCCCCCGCCTCAGCGAGATCTTTGGGTTTTCCATCTTGTATGTACCGTGTGATGTCTTCAGGAACACCATCCAAGAACTGCTCCATTTGTATGAGGAGGTGCAGTTCTTCCAAGGTTTTAACATTGTGTCCTGATATCCAGGCCTCATAATTTTTTGCAACGTAGTAGGCGTGTTTGGGAAATGACACATCTGGTTTCCACTTTTGGGTTCTGAAGCGCCGACGGGCATGATCTGGGTTATCCCCATTCTGTATCTGGCCTTGGTTTGAAAAAGTTTATAGTCATTCATTTGCTGCTTAGGCATTTCAGCTGCCACCTCTGCTAAAGGTCCACTGAGCTGTGGCCTCAATTCTACCATGTACTGGTCTTCGGGGATGCTGTACCCAAGACAGGCTCTTTCAAAAATTTTCCAAGAAGGCCTCGGTGTCATCACCTGCCTTGTAGGTGGGAAATTTCCTGTGCTGTGGAGCAATAATTGGCGCAGGGTTGTTAGGGTTGGCTGTGTTTTGCGTAGCCTTTTCTAATTCCATGGCCTGTCGGTGGGCTTCCCTCTGGAGTTCCATCTCTTTTTGTTGTTTTTCCATGTCTCGGCGGTGGGCCGCCTCTTCTTCTTCTTGTTTCCTTCTGTGGGCCACCTCTTCTTCTTCTAGTTTTCTTTTGTGTGCTGCCTCTTTGGCTGCCTGTTCTCTTTGGTAGGCTGCCAGTTTGATGCTTTCTTCCTTTTCTTTCAGCTCCACCTCTTTTTGTCTTTTTTCCAGTTGTCGCCTGTGTTCAGCTTCTTTGATTTGTTCTTCGGCCTCCATTTTTGTCTTGGTAGACATGGTTTCTGTTTTCTTGTGTTGGGGTGCCCTCCGGTGTTTATCTTCAGAACTGCAGGTTCTCTGTTGCCTCCTGAAGTCTGCCTAGCAACAGTGCTTATTTCCTTTTCTTCCTCTAGCGTAAACTAGAAAAACCACTTTATTTGCATGTATATAGTGCTGGTATTGACTCTCAATGGGAGAGCTATTGTGTGACAAAAGACCCTTAACAGTCTGATAATGGCTTCTTGCTTAACATGCAAGCCACAAACTGCCAGAGAGAGCAGAAAAAAAAAAATTCTCTTTTAAACCCAAACTGTTTCTCTCTGCTAAAAAGCCCTTAGCAGAAAAGAGAAAAAAATAATATTCCTACTGGCTTCTGGATTTTGTCTATCCCGTAACCGCTGCCACTCATATCATACCTTTAGTCCCAGATTTGGACCTTAGCGTCCAAAATATGGGGGTTAGCATGAAAACCTCCAAGCTTAGTTACCAGCTTGGACCTGGTACTTGCTGCCACCACCCAAAAAATTAGAGTGTTTTGGGGCACTCTGGTCCCCCTGAAAAACCTTCCCTGGGGACCCCAAGACCCAAATCCCTTGAGTGTCACAACAAAGGGAAATAATCCTTTTTCCCTTCCCCCCCTCCAGGTGCTCCTAGAGAGATACACAGACACAAGCTCTGTGAATCTACACAGAGTGACTCCCCCTCTCCGTTCCCAGTCCTGGAAACAAAAGCACTTTCCTCTTCATCCAGAGGGAATGCAAAATCAGGCTAGCAAATCCAACACACACAGATCTCCCCCTGATTTCTTCCTCCCACCTCCTTGAGGCAGCCTAGCCCCCTCTTCACCTGGGACACCTGTTCCTCCCAGGTCTGGCTAAAGATGCACATGTTATCAGTGTCTGCCAGGGCCAAGTTCTCCACCGCCCTCTGCTTGTCTAGAATCTCCCCAGGCCTAGGCATGGGGTTGGCATCGGACACTGTGATGGCTTTAAGCTTCTGATAGCCCCCATAAAACCAGATCATCCTGTCTCCCTTGGGGATCAGCCCCACGGGTGAGGCCCATGGGCTTTAAAACGGCTGGATCCCATCTGAAGCCAGCATGTCCCTGACCTCTCTCTCCAGGTTCTGGGCTGCTTTCCCAGTGACTCTGAACGGGGAACACCTGATGGGGAGATTGGCTCCCACCTCAGGGAAGAGATCCCCCCGGGGGGTCTTCCCCCTTCTCCATCTAATCCTCCCTCTTCAGGTCCAGGGGTCCCCTCACTCTCCTCCCATCCAGCAGCTCAAATGGGAAGAGCCCTGTGGATTCCTGGAGCACCACCAGCTGCCTCCCGATTCCCCCCCGTTCTACTTCCCCTTGGGGAGCCCATTCCCGGTGCAGGAATCCCTTCTCCTGCAGGACTCTGTCCCTGCACCCTTCCCCAAGGGGGTTTGCAGCGCTGTGGCCAGCAAGTTCCCTCAGCCTCTCCAAGGAGGGATCCTTTTGCAGCTCGGTCTGGGATTCAGCAGTTGGGGCAGGGAGTGGGACCTGCTCCCTCTCGCTGGCTGGGCCTGGGGTCACAGCCCCCCTGAGCCCCGTCCCTGGTAGCTCCCTCCCTGCTGTGTAATCACTTCCCAGCAGCATGTCTGGACCAGGCAAACCTGTTTGGCAGCTGACCTGCCCTGCGTGGGTATCCCCCCACTCAGTTGGGGTCTCAGCTCCCCCCGTGCTCAGCGCTGCCCTGTGACAAATAAGCTTATTTGTCCCGTGCTGAGTCGTGGCACTCAGGACCTGTTGCTTGCATATTATCTGAGGAAGCACTGACATTTCAGTAGCGTTTTGAAAGTATGGACTGAACTGCAGGAATGTCGGGAGACTTTCAGCATTGAAGTGGATTCCTGTCCAGCCCATGAAGTTGCTTTGAGTTTCATAGGTTCTGCTTAATTGTTAAGGGATATAGAGGCCCTGGAGCAAAATATGCACTTCCACTGTAAAAGGATCACCGTCTACTTGTATGGGGTTAGCGTGAGGAGGACAAAGGAGTACCCTGTTAGTTCCGAACAATGGAATAGGAAAGTCAGGTCTGGATCCCAGTTAAAAACTTGAATGAATCAGTTTCAAGTGGCTATATCAAGATGAGAATTAAACACACACAACAATTTGGCCTTCAGTCTCATTGAGGGCTGTAGGGTGTGTAACCTCACACAGACTCAGAAGTTAAAAATTGTGAACAGTTTATTCCACAGTGTGCAACAGATTGCCACATGGCCATGTGTATGCTGTGCACAACTACTAGTGTAAGTCCAGCTTCATATAGCCAGGATTACTGAAGTACTGAATGATGGAGTGGCAGGCCCCGAGTCCCAGAAACAATGCTGACCTCACAAACTTGCCCATTAGCTGTTCGTTGGCTCTGAAACCTCTGACTTAGTTCCTGTCAGTGATGGGATAACAGATCTACCTGGTGCTGCTTTATTATGGCAGTTCCTATAAGTAAGTGCTAATTGTTTCTGCTATTGTGTATTTGACTTAAATACAATGAAGAGTTAGTGTGTATAGTAAATGAATGTTTAGCGAGGAAGTACTGCATCTGAGGGACTAGGCTGGGAATCAGCAGAGGGCGAAGTTCCATTCACGGTTGTGCTATGAGGGTCCTGTATGATACTGGGTAAATCACTCAACTTCTATATCCTGGTTTCTATATCTTTCAGATAACACTTGTCTTACAGGGAATTGTGAGGCACTTGGATAGTATGGGCATAAGTGCTATAGAAAAGCCTGTAAATAATACCATTGTTTTGTTCACTATCACATTTTTTTTTTAATTTTAGGTACAGAAAGAAGCTGTGGAACTGCTCAATTCTATATGACAAGAACTAAACTATTAAGAAGAAACTACAGTAAATGTGACTAAAGCCCAGGACAAAATACCCAGAGCTTGTTCTACTGTGGCTGTTATTAAAATTAAACTTGTCACCGTAGTACTGTTTATCTTTAGTAAAAAGCTGCTGTCAACTACTAGATACATATTGTGATGGGGCAAGGCAAGATGGCTACAGTAAAGTAGTGAGGAACAGGTATGTTAGCCCCAGGCTAAACAAATCCCTGGTACCGTGGTAACCAAATGGCAGTTGCTCCAAGTTAATCAAGACACCTGGGGCCAATTAAGATCTTTCTAGAAGGCAGTGGAGATAGCTACATTGATTGGGACACCTGAAGCCAATCAAGGGCTGCCTGGAACTAGTTAAAAGCCTCCCAGTTAGTCAATGAAGGGTACATGTGAGGAGCTGGGAGCAAGAGGCGCAAGGAGCTGAGAGTGAGAGACTGTGCTGCTGGAGGATTGAGGAGTACAAGCATTATCAGACACCAGGAGGAAGGTCCTGGGGTGAGGATAAAGAAGGTGTTTGGAGGATGCCATGGGGAAGTAGGCCAGGGAGTTGTAGCTTTCATGCAGCTGTTACAGGAGACACTATAGACGGCCGCGATCCACAGGGCCCTGGGCTGGAACCCGGAGTAGAGGGTGGGCCCGAGTTCCTCCCAACTCCTGATCAGACACAGGAGGAGTTGACCCAGACGGTGGGTTCCACCAGAGGGGAAGATCACTGAGGTGAGCAAATCCTCCAATAAGCGCAGGACCCACCGAGGTAGAGGAGGAACTTTGTCACAATATGATGTAAACTGTAGAATAAAGTGATTTCTATTGAAAGATATATTGAACACTAAGAGTTCTCAAAGTGTGCTCTGTAGAATGACACGTTCTCAAAAACGAGGAAGCCAGTGGCACCTTACAGACTAACAGATTTATTTGGGCATAAGCTTTCGTGGATTAAAAAAACCCACTTCTTCAGATTTTTTTTGGATACAGACTAACATGGCTAGCCCCTGATACTTGACACAGTGTTCTCTGAATATAGTGGGGAAATCTCATTTAATATTTGGCTAGGTGCTGCATGAACAGAAGTAGATGGCATCTCTGGCCTGATCCCACAAGCTGATGCATGTGGGTGCACAGGCCTAAGAAAACCTACAGTATATGAAGTCTGGAAGAGAAACAATCAGATATAAAACATGTATAAAATTGAGTAAATACTAATTTTCCCACAGCTCTGTCATCATTGGTAGCTGCCATGTATGCGGCCCTCTCAAAGGAAGGGGAAGGAAGAAACTAATAGCCTTACATGCTTCAGTTCAGGAAGGACATTTGAAGGTATAGTGTGGAAGAAAGCATTAAGTGCGAGCCTCTCATGACCTTGTTGCTGGAGAGGCGGAAGGAACTGGAAGAAGCACTGTGATGAAGAGGACAGAATAGTGAAGGGCTTTGACAATGGTCCACTGAATAAAGAACTGGAGAAGCACTGACAAAAGCTGGTACATGTCTCAGGGGAAACTTAAATCTAACTTACTTATTGGATAATGTTCCCTGCCATACCTCCACTTTTCTGCATCATGCCAATCCAGTACAAAAACCCTGGTTTTGCCACAAAATTCAGTGGATCATATACATTTTGTCAATCTATTGTGGGAAGAGTTCTTAGAAAGGGAGCGGATGGGGCGGGGGCGGGGTTGCATAGAGAAAGGACTTTGATTTGGATGGTAGAGTCTTCCTTTACTGTATCTAAAACCCATCTGTTCAAAGTGATAGCCTCCAAAATCGTAGGTGAGGTATTCTGAGGAAAGTTTGACATGTTAGTCAATAGCTTTGACCCAGTGGCCTAATATTCAGTAAGGATGATGTGACTGAGGAATTCTTTTGTCTTCAGCTGAGGGTAATAAGATTTCTCCTTGTCTTGCATCTGTGAAGACATTTACTGCTGAGGGTGCTGTTGATAATAACGCCATCTCCTCAGACTATATTAAAAAGAAGATCAAGAAGGTGGAATATATTGCCTGTGATATCTGAACGCAGGTGTATACAATCTATAAGGAGGCCGAGTTCAGAGAGAGCTTCCTGTTAATTGAGTCTCTTTCAGTTTCCCCAGTGCCATTTGTTTTTGCACTAATAGGCCATTCCCTTCAAAGAGTAAGACTTCCAATTTCGATCCTGTATCATATGGGAGAGAAGATGAACGTAACCAAGCATGTCTTCCTAGAACTAAGGGAGACGGAGGTACATAAACAAGACATTCTGTGACACAGTAGAGCAATCCTGCCCCCAGTCTCTCAGCCTCTGTGCTGTTGAGGAAGATGAAAGTCTCAGGGAAGGAGAACATCAAGCTGGAGTGGAGGGAAATGATCCTACAGTTGGGATCCTCCTTCCAGAAGTTATGCTGTCCTGTTGTACTGAGCATAACCTTCCAATGGAGGAAACCCCAGTTATCAGGAAGAGGCAGGCAATGGTAATGGGGAGGGATTTGATAAATAGAAATATAGTCAGGTTTGTGATGACTGGGAAAACCTCCTGGTGAACTGCCTGCTGGGTGCAAAGGTTAAGGACCTTTTGAGACACCTAGATAGATGTATGTGCAATGCTAAGGAGGAGCCAATGGTCATGGTACCTATAGGTATCAATGACATAGGGAAAGGTAAGAGAGGTGCTGGAGGCCAAATTTAGGTTGCTAGGTAAGAAATTGAAGTCCAGGACCTCTATGGTAGCATCCTCTGAAATGCTTCCAGTTCCACATGCAAGGGCCAGTTAGACAGAACTGCAGGTTCTCAATGAATAGATGAGATGATGGTGTTGGGAGGAGGGACTCAGGTTTATTAGGAGCTAGAGAACGTTTTGGGAAAGGAGAAGCCTATACAAGAAGGATGGGCTCTACTTAAACCAAAATGGAACCAGATTGCTGGCATGTAAAATTAAGAATCTCAGAGGAGTTTTTAAATTAAAGGCTTGAGAAAGCCAACAGGTGCAGAGGAGCACATGGTTTGGACAGACATCTCTTACGGGAGGATTTATTAAAGGAAATATTCTATATCCTAGTAGAGGGAAGAGGATAGAATTTGATAAAGTACAGGAATTAGTGGAAGTCAAATAATATCCAGACAGTCCTTCAGTGAGATCCACAAACCCAGAAATCCTGGATGCCCCATCATCTCGGGCATTGGCACTCTCACTGAAGGACTGTCTGGATATATGGACTCTCTACTCAGACCCTATGCCACCAGCACTCCCAGTTATTTCCGTGACATCACTGATTTCCTGAGGAAACTACAATGCATTAGTGACCTTCCAGAAAACACCATCCTAGCTACCATGGATGTAGAGGCTCTCTACACAAACATCCTACACACAGATGGAATACAAGCTGTCAGGAACAGTATCCCTGATGATGCCACAGCACAACTGGCTGCTCAGCTCTGTGCCTTTATCCTCACACACAACTATTTCAAATTTGATGACAATATATACCTCCAGATCAGTGGCACTGCTATGGGCACCCGCATGGCCCCACAATATGCCAATATTTTTATGGCGGACCTGGAACAATGCTTCCTCAGCTCTCGTCCACTCACGCCCCTTCTCTACCTACGCTACATTGATGACATCTTCATCATCTGGACCCATGGAAAGGAGACTCTGGAAAAATTCCACCACGATTTCAACAGCTTCCACCCCACCATCAACCTCAGCCTGGAACAATCTACACGGGAGGTCCACTTCCTAGACACCATGGTGCAAATAAGTGATGGTCACATTACCACCACCCTATACCGAAAACCTACCGACCACTATGCCTACCTTCATGCCTCCAGCTTCCATCCTGGGCACATCACACGATCCATTGTCTACAGCCAAGCACTGAGGTACAACCGCATCTGCTCTAACCCCTCAGACAGAGACCAACACCTACAAAATCTCCACCAAGCACTCTCAAAACTACAATACCCACACGAGGAAATAAGGAAACAGATCAACAGAGCCAGACGTGTACCCAGAAGCCTTCTACTGCAAGACAAACCCAAGAAAGAAACCAACAGGACTCCACTGGCCATCACATACAGTCCCCAGCTAAAACCTCTCCAACGCATCATCAGGGATCTACAACCCATCCTGGACAATGATCCCACACTTTCACAAACCTTGGGTGGCAGGCCAGTCCTCGCCCACAGGCAACCTGCCAACCTGAAACATATTCTCACCAGTAACTGCACACCGCACCATAGTAACTCTAGCTCAGGAACCAATCCATGCAACAAACCTCGATGCCAACTCTGCCCACACATCTACACCAGCGACACCATCACAGGACCGAACCAGATCAGCCACACCATCACCGCTTCATTCACCTGCACGTCCACCAATGTAATATACGCCATCATATGCCAGCAATGCCCCTCTGCTATGTACATCGGCCAAACTGGACAGTCTCTACGGAAAAGGATAAATGGACACAAATCAGATATTAGGAACGGCAATATACAAAAACCTGTAGGAGAACACTTCAGCCTCCCTGGGCACACTATAGCAGACCTTAACGTGGCCATCCTGCAGCAAAAAATCTTCAGGACCAGACTTCAAAGAGAAACTGCTGAGCTTGAGTTCATCTGCAAATTTGACACCATCAGCTAAGGATTAAACAAAGACTGTGAATGGCTTGCCAACTACAAAACCAGTTTCTCCTCCCTTGGTTTTCACATCTCAACTGCTAGAACAGGTCCTCATCCTCCCTGATTGAACTGACCTCGTTATCTCTAGCTTGCTTGCTTATATATATCTGTCCCTGGAAATTTCCACTACATGCATCTGACAAAGTGGGTATTCACCCACGAAAGCTCATGCTCCAAAACGTCTGTTAGTCTATAAGGTGCCACAGGATTCTTTGCTGCTTTTACAGATCCAGACTAACACGGCTACTCCTCTGATACTTGACACAATCGGAGAGCCTCTTGCCAGAGAGCCGACGAGCGTGCTCCCCCTTGTCTGTTGATGTACAACACTGAGGCTGAATTGTCCATCAACACCCTCACCACCTTGCCTGACAGGTGTGGTAGGAAGACCCCACAGGTCAAACGTATTGCCTTGAAATCCTTGACGTTTATGTGCAACATCGTCTTCTCCGGAGACCACATCCCTTGGGTCTGTAGCTCGCCTAGATGCGCTCCCCAGCCAATGTCCGAAGCATCCGATATCAGTTCCACTGAGTGGCACGGGCTGTCAAATGGAACTCCTTCCAGGACAACCTTGGGGTCGGTCCACTATTGCAGGGAGGTAAGCATCACCGGTGGGACAGTAACGACTTTGTCCAGGTGATCTCTGGACTGGGAATAGACCGTCACCAGCCCCTGCTACAAGGGTCACATTCTGAGCCTTGCATAGCGGATGATGTATGCACATGCTGCCATGTGGCACAGCAAACAGAGACATACCCGAGCTGTAATTAGAGGAAATGCAGAGACCCCTGTGATGAGGTCCACCATCATCTGGAACCTCTCCTGTGGCAGGAAAGCTCTGGTGCAGGTGAAGTCAAGCACCACTGCAATGACCTCTATCCTTTGCACTGGAATTAAGGTTGACTTCTTTTCACTCATCAACAGGCCCAGGGACCAGCATGTGACCTGTAGCACTGTGATGTCCCGTTGGACTTGAGACCTGGAGTGGCCTTTGACCAGCCAGTCATTGAGATACGGGTATATTTGAATCCCTTGATGCCTGAGGTAAGCTGTTACTACTGACATGCACTTGGTAAACACCCTTGGTGCTGTTGCTAGGCTGAAAGGGAAGACTGCTAACTTGTAGTGGTCCCATCCCACCATGAAACGCAGGAAGTGTCTGTGTCCTTGGGCCTGTCCTCTCCTTCCCCTTGTGGGATACAGGAAATCTTCCTCTCCCCATTTTTATTTTGCTGCTTGGCAGGTGCTGGAGATCAATACCAGTCCATCAACGGCACCGGTGGGGCACTCCACACTGATGCTGCAGTGCTCGGGGCAGAGTCGGACCTTTATTGCTCCGGTGCCGGAGTTACAGATGACTCCATTAGGAGAACTTTGAAACAGAAGTCTCTCTCCTTCTTAATCCGAGGTTTGAAGGACTTGCAAATACGGCACTTGTCACTTATATACGACTCGCCAAGACACCTTAAACAATTATTATGCGGATTGCTGATGGGCACCAGTTTCTTGCAGTGATTGCAGGGCTTAAAGCTTGGGGACCAGAGCATGCCAGTCATAGAATCATACAATATCAGGGGTGGAAGGGTCCTCAGGAGATCATCTAGTCTAACCGCCTGCTCAAAGCAGGAGCAATCCCCAGACAGATTTTTACCTGTTCCCTAAATGGCCCCCTCAAGGATTGAAGTCACAACCCTGGGTTTAGCAGGCAAATGCTCAAACCACTGAGCTAGTCCCATTCGGGACCAACCAGCTAAAACACTAACACACTAAGGGAAACTTAACTATGTACAACTTTTTACAAGAAAAGTTTGAAGCGCTGAGCAAAACAAAAAAGGCTAGCCAAAGCAGAAGACGTTCCAGGACTGTCACTGGCGGCAAGAAGGAACTGACGGTTGGGGCAGTCAGCAATGATCCTTCTACCGCAGCATGGCGCACCACTCCAGAAGGTGTCAGGGCTGGTCCCCTACGGATACCACCAAGGGAAAAACTTCTGGCACCAGTGCATGTGGTGAGCACACACACCTAAATATGGAATAGACATGAACAAGCACTTGAAGTATTCCACATGTTGGTCATTTGGGGCCCAGGTGTGGGAGAGTCCTTGATCAGAATGCTGGAGGTTTCAGGGATGATGACCCCAATTCAATCAAAGCATTCTAATACTATTCATGCACTCCCTTCTCCCTTACTACGTACACACAAAGTTCCTCCCATACACAAAGTTCCTCCCAGTTACTGCTGGTTGGGCCCTCCCAGCTGGTCATGGTCCTGCTGCCCAGATACTTCGTTCCTGCTCCGCTAGCCTCTTCCTCACCCCACCAAGTAGCAGAGAGACCTGTGAGAGGACGACAGCTACCCAGGCACCAACAGGAGATTGCAGGTAGATAAGGAAAGGTGGAAGCAGAGTTGATAACATTTTCACAGGAAGGGAAAAAAGGGATTAGAAAGAGACCAGCAGCTAAGGACCAACCAGCTCCTGAGAAAGTGGTATTGGCTTCATTCTGTTTCCTTTTTCCTCTGCTTGAAATCTCCTGGCAGCTTATCTTCTTCCCTCACAGGCTCTTCCACTCCCTTCCTCTTTCCCAACGAAAAAAAAGGAGAAATTCATCTCCCTCCACCTACCCAATACAATGTGGTATGTACTGCATAACACAGTACAGTTAAGAACTATAAGCAAAATGAAAGGTGCTTGTGATATAGCTATTCTTTACAAGCTGCCTGCAGATTGTATTGCATCAGTGCTACCTGAGTTCCTGCTATTCTACTGATAAATGTTTTCCTATTATAAAGGATTTTTTAATTGTCGTTCCTGGAGAGGGTCAATATTTGTTTTATTTACTCCTTTTTTACTTTGTTTACTGTAATGATAATTTATCATGGAGCATGTTAGGATGAGAGAAGGGAGGCCTTGATGTCTTATCATCCCTATTATGTATAATCTTGGCTGAGGCTTGTTCTCTTGTCCCTTCATTACTTATCCTTGTCTTTGATGAAGATTGTTGTGGGGTTGGGAGATAACTACAGTTGTCAAAATAATGAACAAGGTACATTTTGTGATGTGCTGTCCTTGCTTTTTGATGTCTGCACTTACAGATTCATTAGATTCAGAATATGCAGTGGGTCACACAGTCATTCATTAGTGCAAATAATTAAGGTTCAACTTTACTATACTTAACTCTTTTATATGTCATTTAGGCAAATCACACAAACTTAGTTTTCCAGCCTCTGAAATAATTTTTAGCTCCCTCCAATTTAATTGACATAAATCACTTATAATTTAGGTGAACTCAAACCTTTGATTTATTAATGTACCACATAATTCAGGATAATAGTTCATGTTACTTTGTGTAGAGTGGCTGAGTAACTTAAGTGATGAAAAGTCCTGGTGCATGTAGGAGTAGGAAATAATATATGATAGAAGTACATTGAGCCAATCAGATCACAGCTTTTATCAAAGCCATTTACAAGTTAACAGCTCCCCAGAAAATTGTGCATTTTGAATAACAAAGCATAACACAATCCAATATATAGAAAAATAAAATTTTGGTAGAATTCAATTGCTATATTGATAACATACAAGAACAGATATAGCAATATTTTTCTGCATTTATGTTTTTAACAGTGCAATGCGATAGATATGTTACAGAAATGTTTTAATCACATTCTAAGAAATCAGTTGTGTGTGTACAAAATTTTGTATAAGTTAAATTTAATGGAATTTACAGTAAATATTGAAAGCATGGTACAAATGGTAATTTTTAAAATGTTCTTACTCTATAATAAGGAAGCACAGTTTGCTAAAAGTAGCATTTAATATAATTCACATCAATAAGATTCTATAATTTGTTACATCTTTGCAGTTCAGAAAATGCCCTCAATACTGAAAAAAAAAAGTTTATATTCTTGTGCATTTAGAACAAAAAAACTCAAAACTTTGCCTATGAAAAAGAATGACAAGATCTAGGTATACTTATAAAAATTCAGGTGTACCTGAATTTTTATATGAATTTAAAGGGGATGAAAATATTTAATACTAATAGAAAATTATTAGTTTAATGTGTAAAGCTTATGTAACTGTCATTCCATTTGGGTTCTCTAGATCCATAACCAAAACTGAACATGAACATAAAAGCAGCAAAAATTCACATTACCTTTTATGTATTCTTAAATCTCAAATTACATTAGTTTACCTTGTGAAATTTTAAAATACACAGATGTAACAAAAAAACAAAAAACAAAAAACAAAAAAAAACCTGTAAGACACCAGACCAAGAGAGAATGTGTTAGAGTTTTTCTTTTATTCTTTAAAGATTACCCAACATCCTCTTGGTAATAATCCAAGATATTATGTAAACAAATTTCAATGCTGCTCATGAATTAAAATATTCTGTTCAGTTCCTACAATAAGTCAGAATAGTGGCACCAATTGCTTTTAACATTAAATCACATTCATCTTACTGTACATGACTCTTGTGCAAGTAATCAAGGCATTTTTCATGACCTTGGCTACATCAATGTAGTAGTGAGGATATCAGCTACTGTAAGTATTTAAAAAAAAACCTGAACTGACAGAATTTGGCATTCTGTCATCTCAAAAAGCCAGCAGCATTTTTCTACATACTTAGGATACATTTGGCCTAAGCTTTTAACACCTTTTAGAACAGCCATGCAATAAAACAATCTTGGAGATGTTGCATAAAGTGAGGAAACAGAGCAATTTGCACATTTTTCTGTATAATAAAGCCAAGATAAAGCAAATCCCCAGGTCCTTTAGAATGACTGCTATGTTTCATACACTTATAGCTCTATAAAACTAGAGCCCACTACAGGGGGAGCGAGGGGAGGAGGAGAAAGAGAGCGTGTGTGTCTGTCTTTTTATATATATATTTAATATATTTTTAAATAAAGTCATTTGGCTGCTTTCAGAATTTATGGTTTGTTTGTTTTTTCCAGGTCAGTCTTTTGAAGGGGCAATAAATAAACTAGACATAGCTGAACTGTTTTGCATATCTCTGTGGAAGAACGGAGAACATTTATACTTTAGGAGTTCCAGAAACATAACTGTACAGAACAAACAGCTTATATACAACTAAGTGTGCAATTTTAGTTGGCTGGGCATTTTAATAATGCAATATATCCTCTTTGACAAGAAGTCACTTCTACTCTTGACCAAATCCCTCTGTTTCTTCAATTGCGAAGAGCAGCTTCTCTTTCAGCTGTTCATAACTTTTATATGGAGGCAGATCCAAACGATTGAAACTGAACAAAACAAAAGAGGGGATGGGGGAAGAAGAGGAAAATAAAAGTTTTATAAATTTGTCTAAATCCCATTTAGAATATTTTGTGTAATTACACTTTTGCTTTTAAGAATATTGCAAAACTAAACGGTTACAGACAGAAGTTTTACATACTCTGATCTATGGGTCAGAACACAGGAATGGGAATCAGAAATTTGGCTCTCACTAAGGCTACGTCTTCACTACCCGCCTTATCGGCGGGTAGCAATCGATTGCTCGGGGATCGATACATCACGTCTCATCTAGACGCGATATATCGATCCCCGAACGCGCTTATATCGATTCCGGAACTACACCAACCCGAACGGAGTTGCCAAGTCAACATGGGGAGCCGCGGACATCAATCCCGCGCCGTGAGGACGGTGAGTAATTCGATCTTAGATACTTTGACTTCAGCTACGTTACTCAAGTAGCTGAAGTTGCGTATCTGAGATCGATTTTCCCCCGTAGTGTAGACCAGCCCTAACTGTGTAATATTGGGCAAGTCACTTACACACACTGCTTTACTAGGGATTATTCATTTTTAAGTGCTTTTGGATACTTGATGAAAACCCCCTACAGATGCAATGATTATATTTCCCCAAAAATTATCTTGATCTTCATAAAGTGTATGTGGTTCAAGTGCATACAACTCTAGTTTGGTTAATGAAAGTTTCTTTGAGTATATTCAGAGCACAGCATACACTCACGTGAACCATTCTTCCTGAAAGGGCTGATTTATTTAGTCACAGGAGGGTTCTTTGAAAGCTAAACTATACACATAGCTTTATTGTAGAATTAAAAGTGTCTAGAAACTATTTTATTCAATCGTTTTGCCATATCTGAAGTTAAACTGTGAGCTAATCCTCATGTCACTCTAATTTTCTTTCAATGGAGAAACAATTTGATCAAATGCTTCCAATTTCATATAGCATAACATACAGAAAAGCTCATGAGAAAATGTGTAATTACAGCCATATGCCCATTCCTATTGTACAGTAGAAATTTACATAACTCTTGTGCACACTGTGTGAAGGATTCTCACATTTTTTGGTTAGAGAAAGTTCACTAAAAAATGGATAAGAGAATGATTTTAAGATAATCAAGTCTGAACAGTAAAATGAATGAGTCTAAGGCCTAGTCTACGCTGAAAATTCCAAGTGCCATAGCTATGCCGACCTAGCCCCTGGTGTAGATGCAGCTAAATCAACAGGAGAATTCTTCTGTTGGCCTAGCTACCGTTGCTCAGGGAGGTGATGTTCCTACAGTAACTGATAAAACCCTTCTTTTGCTGTAGGCTGCATCTACATTATAGGGTTATGATGGCATAGTTACAGCACTGTGATAATATCCCATTGTCTTCACAGTGTAGACATGGCCTTACTCTTCCAGCCTTCCTTGAACCTTTAGAGAAGAAAAAGGGAAGACTATAGAGGGACTCTAATAGATCCATTTAAAACATCTGTTATGAAAAGCTGATATCTTCTTCATTTGATAGACCTGTTAATAACTCTGGCATGAGTGAGAAAGCCCCATATTTTCCTCCTCTATTCCATGTAGTTGCACCTGGAAACATTTCTTCTCCTGAAATTCTCACCTCTGACTGTTAGAAACTGTTGCTGGCAACACTAAGACTGCTTCTTCTGCTATACTACAGGGACCCTGTTGGCTACCACAAGCAGGGAGGAAACATCTTCAAATTCCGCAAAGACCCATTCAAAGAAATACCACCACACAGGGAAAAACAATAGGATGGGGGAGCCTCGCAAGAAGTGACAGAAAAAGCTGTATATGCTCCCACCAAGATGCCAGAAAAAGAAATAATCTTACTGGCTGCCCACAGTCACTCTCTCCACCACAGAAGTATAAGAGGTACAGGGAGCCTGGGTCCGCATGGAGTAGGGTAGTGGGGACTGAAGAGAGCCATGTGGATAGGCATTCAGATTCTAGGATGCTATTTGAAGTTCTGAATGTTTGTGGGGGTTCCAATCACTTTATAAAGGTCTTCGTGGCATTTTGCACACATATTTTTTAAAAGTTACACTGTGATGAAATATCACGTCAATTGACTCCAATGCTAACTTAGCTGTGTAGCAGAAACAATGACTTGCTCTTTGAAGCAAAAATTGTGTGTGTGAGAGACAGAGAGAGAGAGAGTGTGTGTGTGTGCGCGTGTGTGTGTGTGTATGTAAAATAGGGGGGTTTATCTTACAACTCTAAAGTATCTCAAACTATTCAAAATAAAAACAATATAAATACAAATAGAATACAAAACTGAAATTAAAAACATGGGAAAAAAGAGACATTTTCAGTAGTGGGAAAGTCACTAGCCCAGCCATTCTAAATCAAGCAACAGATGGTAGTCGGGCAAAAATTGTAGGTTGGGGCAAGTAACCCAAATTAGCTTACAATTGAGTCAACTGTTACTGTATACCATAGGTGCAAGACAGATGGTCTTAAACTACATTAATGAAGAAGAACAGATACAAAGTTAGCTTACATTTATTCACTGTTTCAATATTAAAACTTACCAGGTATGACTTCTCGGTAACCAGGTTTCCTTGCCAACTTTTTCAATGCAGAATTTCTGAGGACCATTACTTCCTGAATCAAGAAAACATGAGAGATTAAATTAAATGTTGTTTTTAAACCAGTAATAATGTAGTATATTTATTAATGTATGCTAATGCTAGATGAAATGTAGGATTAAGAAATAAGCAAAAGATTTCCACTTGTTCAGAATAAACATAATACCTATAGATTACAATAGCATACTTCAGGGGCATTGTACTTACCCATGAGCTCAGCAAAACCTCCCAGTGGTAACCGACAAGTACCAGTGACAAACTGCAGCAGTCGCATGCGAACCTCATTGTCTGTGTCTTTTACAAACTAGGAAACAGAAATTCAGAATTACTTTAAAACAAAACTGAATATTACTATGCTAATATGGCTAGAGAAAAATCATACAAAACATGTAGGAGCAAGATACATGGAAAGCTGCGATTCCATAACAAACCTGAAGAGAATAACACACAGTGAATTATATACGATCTTGCACAATGATATGGTGGCAAACACAAAGGCACTGATTTTGGATTGCAGGCTCAAAGGTATCACATCACTACTATGCACTGAAGGCTGGCAACACCTGTGAGCAGACAGGCTAATACATTAGATCAATGTATACCGTGTTTTAAAAAAAATCTCAAAAGGACAGGTTATTTATCATGTACAGTAACTGGACTCTTAGAGACGTGGGTGCTCCACTTCAGGTGCATATACGCCCTGTGCACCTTTGATCGGGGGCTTTCGGTAGCAGTGCCTGTTTGATCCGCTTATATGCCCTAGCTATCCTGATGCCCTGCATATAGCACAGTGTTCGGCAAACTACCATCAACAGTTCCTTCTCTATCACCAAGTCAAGACTCCAAAATGGAGGGGAAGAAAGGTAGGCAGTGTAACACTACAGTGACAAACATCTTGAAGAATTCCAGTTACTGTACACGATAAGTAAAAGACGGTTACTCACCTTTGTAACTGTTGTTCTTCGAGATGTGTTGCTCACATCCATTCCAGTTAGGTGTGCGCGCCGCGCGTGCACGTTCGTCGGAAACTTTTTACCCTAGCAACTCCAGTGGGCCGGCAGGTCGCCCCCTGGAGTGGCGCCGCCATGGCGCTCAATATATATCCCTGCCGGCCCACCCGCTCCTCAGTTCCTTCTTGCCGGCTACTCCGACAGGGGAAGGAGGGCGGGTGTGGAATGGATGTGAGCAACACATCTCGAAGAACAACAGTTACAAAGGTGAGTAACCGTCTTTTCTTCTTCGAGTGATTGCTCACATCCATTCCAGTTAGGTGAATCCCAAGCCATACCTAGGCCGTGGGGTCGGAGTGAGAAGTCGCGGCATGGAGCACTGCAGATCCGAAGGCCGCGTCCTCTCTTGACTGCTGGACCAGGGCGTAGTGGGAAGCAAAGGTGTGGACCGATGACCAGGTCGCTGCCCGACAGATTTCCTGGATGGGCACACGGGCGAGGAAAGCCAGCGACGACACCTGCGCCCTGGTAGAATGCGCAGTCACCCGGCCCGTAGGGACGTGGGCCAAGTCATAGCAGGTCCTGATACAGGACGTTACCCATGAGGATAACCTCTGGGAGGAGATAGGAAGCCCCTTCATGCGGTCCGCTACCGCCACGAAAAGCTGGGGGGATTTGCGGAAGGGTTTGGTCCTCTCCACATAGAACGCGAGAGCCCTACGGACATCAAGCGAGTGGAGCTGCTGCTCCCTGCCTGAAGAGTGAGGTTTTGGGAAAAAAACCGGAAGGAATATCTCTTGGTTGATGTGGAAGGTCGAGACTACCTTGGGGAGAAAGGCAGGGTGTGGCCTCAGCTGCACCTTATCTTTGTGGAAGACTTTATACGGGGAGTCTACCACAAGAGCCCGGAGTTCCGACACCCGCCTAGCTGAGGTGATAGCTACTAAAAAGCAGTCTTCCAAGAGAGATAAAGTAGGGAGCAAGTAGCTAACGGCTCAAAGGGGGGCCCCATGAGCCGAGACAACACCAGGTTAAGATCCCAGGTTGGAGCAGGGAGTCGGACGTTAGGGTATAAACGTTCCAGCCCCTTAAGGAATCTAGACACCGTCGGGTGAGAAAAAACAGAGCGACCATCCCCACCCGGGTGAAAGGTGGAGATAGCTGCCAGGTGGACCCGCAACGACGATATCGCCAGACCCTGTTGTTTGAGGGACCAAACGTAGTCTAAGATATTGGCCACCGAAACTTCCATAGGGCGGAGACCTCTCTCCACGCACCAACAGGAGAAACGCTTCCACTTGGCCGAGTATGTCACTCTCGTGGAAGGCTTCCTGCTGCCCAAAAGCACCTCCCGCACCGGTGTGGAGCAGCGCAGTTCAGAGCCGGTCAGCCACGCAGGAACCACGCCGCTAGGTGCAGCGACTGCAGGTCCGGGTGACAGAGAGTCCCGTGCTCCTGGGTAATCAGGTCCGGGTGAAGGGGCAGGGGAACTGGGTCGGCTATGGCCAGGTCCAGCAGCATGGGGTACCAATGTTGCCTGGGCCACGCCGGGGCTACCATGATCACGCGAGCCCTGTCCCTGCGCACCTTCACAAGGACCCTGTGAACCAGAGGAAACGGGGGAAACGCGTAGTACAAGTGGGTCGTCCACGGAATAAGGAAGGCATCCGCTATCGACCCGGGCTCCCTGCCCTGAAAGGAGCAGAACGCCTGGCACTTCTTGTTCCCCCCGGACGCGAAGAGGTCCACACGGGGATAACCCCACCTCTGGAAGATGGAGAGAGCAACGTCCGGGCGAAGGGACCACTCGTGCGATAGGAAGGATCTGCTCAAGCGATCCGCCAGCGTGTTCCGTACTCCGGGGAGGAAGGAAGCCGTGAGGTGAATGGAGTGGGCTACACAAAAGTCCCAGAGTCGCATCGCCTCGTGACACAGGGGAGAGGATCTGGTGCCGCCCTGCTTGTTGATATAGTACATGGTCGTCGTGTTGTCGGTAAACACCGCGACACAACGACCTCGAAGCTGGTGACAGAACGTTTGACAAGCAAGGCGGACCGCTCTCAACTCCCGCATGTTGATGTGCAACCTCACCTCCTGCGGAGACCACAGGCCCTGCGTTCTCAGGGTTCCCAGGTGGGCCCCCCAGCCGAGATCTGAGGCATCCGTTGTCAGGGACACCGAGGGCTGAGGTGGGTGGAAAGGGAGCCCCGCACACACTACGGACTGGTCTAGCCACCAGTCGAGAGAATCTAACACCCCTTGGGGGATTGTGATCAGCATGTCTAGCAGCTGCCTTGCCGGCCGGTAATGATCGATGAGCCACAACTGGAGGGGCCTCATGCGGAGCCGAGCATAACCGGTCACAAACGTGCATGCTGCCATGTGGCCTAACAGGGTTAGACATGTCCGCACTGATGTCAAGGGGGCTGCCCGCAGTCGTTGAACGATCGCCGACAATGCCTGGAACCTCGGCAACGGCAGAAGAGCCCTGGCCACGGTGGCGTCCAGGACGGCCCCGATGAACTCCACCCTCTGCGTGGGGATCAGGGTGGACTTGTCCATGTTGATCATGAGGCCCAAGGTAGCAAACAGGCCGGTGATCACGCGGACGTGGCTGCAAACTTGCAGTTCCGACGTGCCCCGAATTAACCAATCGTCTAGGTAAGGGAACACGTGGATACGACTGCGCCGCAGATGTGCCACAACGACTGCCATGCATTTTGTAAATACCCTCGGGGCCGTAGAAAGGCCAAATGGGAGGACTGCAAATTGGTAGTGAAGGGGGCCCACCACGAAACGAAGGAAACGTCTGTGGTGTGGCCAAATGGCAATGTGAAAATAAGCGTCCTGCATGTCGAGGGCGGCGTACCAGTCTCCCGGATCCAGAGATGGGATAATGGTCCCCAGGGATACCATGCGGAACTTCAACTTCACCAGGTATTTGTTGAGCTCTCGCAGGTCGAGGATAGGCCTGAGGCCTCCCTTGGCCTTGGGGATCAGAAAGTAACGGGAATAAAACCCCTTGCCTTTCTCGTTTTCCGGAACCGCCTCTATAGCTCCTTTGCTGAGGAGCGTCTGTACCTCCTGCCGAAGGAATTGCTCGTGAGAGGGGTCCCTGAAGAGGGACGAGGAAGGGGGGCGGGAAGGAGGAAATGATATAAACTGCAGGCGGTATCCCGTCTGCACCGTGCGTAAGACCCAGCGGTCCGATGTTATTTGGGTCCACGCCGGGAGGAAAAACAAAAGGCGGTTGGAAAACGGGGGGGAAGGATCCGTGGGGGAAACTGTTACTGCGCCCTCAGGCGCACCTTCAAAATGAAGGCTTGGGTCCAGGCGGGGGCTTAGAGGAGCCTTGATTCTGCTCCCCTTGGTTCCCCGAATGCCTACGCCTTCCATTCCTGCCACGGCGCCTATTGAGGTCCTGCCGTTGGCGGAACTGGGGGTATGGCCTGCGCTGCTGTTGCTGCTGTGGCCGGAAGGGTCTGCGCTGTGTTCCCGGCGTGTGCATCCCGAGGGAGCGCATAATGACCCGATTGTCCTTTAGACTCTTAAGTCTGGGGTCTGTCTTTTCCGAAAACAGGCCCTGGCCTTCGAACGGGAGGTCCTGGATGGTATGTTGGAGCTCCGGAGGAAGGCCAGAGACCTGCAGCCAGGAGATACGGCGCATCGTTACCCCCGAGGCGAGGGTGCGGGCAGCCGAGTCTGCAGCGTCCAAAGAAGCTTGCAACGATGTACGCGCAACCTTCTTGCCCTCATCTAGGATGGCCGCAAATTCTTGGCGGGCGTCTTGCGGCAGCAGCTCTTTAAATTTGTCCGCTGCCACCCATGAGTTGAACGCGTACCTGCTGAGCAGGGCTTGTTGGTTCGAAACCCTGAGCTGCAGCGCCCCAGCCGAGTATACTTTGCGTCCAAGGAGGTCCATACGCCTGGCCTCCCTGGATTTGGGGGCTGGAGCTTCCTGCCCATGATGCTCCCTGTCATTCACCGACTGTACCACCAGGGAACATGGTGTCGGGTGGACATGGAGGTACTCATAGCCTTTAGAGGGGGCCATGTACTTCCTCTCGACGCCCCTCGCCGTAGGGGGGATGGAGGCCGGTGACTGCCAGATAGTATTGGCGTTGGCCTGGATCGTCCTTATGAAGGGTAGGGCGACCCTGGTGGGAGCATCCGACGAGAGGATGGTGACAATCGGATCCTCGATCTCCGAGACCTCCTCGGCTTGTAGGCTCAGATTCTGAGCTACTCGCCTAAGGAGGTCTTGGTGTGCCCTGAGATCCAGCGGGGGGGGGGGGGCTACTGGAGGAGGTGCCAGCCACCGCTTCATCAGGGGAGGAGGATGAGGAGACCCCTGGCAAGAAAGTGTCCAATGGGGGGTCCCCCTCGGCCCTCGCCTCTGCCTCAGGAGCCAGAGCGGAGTCTTGCTGCTTGGACCCTTCCTCTCCATCCGGGGAGGGAGGGGGGCGAGACAACGAGGCCTCCGGCACCCTGTGCTCCGCCGTCGCAGGCCTAGCAGGAAGCTGTTGGGGGCCCTGGGCTTGATGGTATGCCCATGGGGTCCAAAACCCCCACTGCTGCGGGCCTTGGTCCTGTTGCGGCGGGTCTTGAAAGAGCGCCGCCTGCCGGTCGGTGCCCAGCGCATACCCGCTGTCCGTTTGCGAAGACACCGACGGCTGCCTAGAAGGCCACGGCGGGGCCGACCCTGGCTGGTAAGGGTCTGCGCGGGTCGGCAGCGACGATCTTCTCGGTGCCGGGGATCGGTACCGGGAGTCATAGAGGTGCCGGGATCGGGACCGGTACCGGCCGCCGCTTCGGTGCCGGGATCGGGACCGGGACCTGCCACCGACGCGGTGCCGGGAGGTCGACCGGGACCGGGACCTGCCACCAGCTCGGTGCCGGGAGGTCGACCGGTGCGGCGAGTGACGGCGGGACTGGCTCCTGGAGTCACGGTGCCGGTATCGGCGGCTGGAGTCAGACCGCGACCGTCTGGAGGTCGATCGGTGCCGCGAGTGCGACCGGAACCGCCGAGGGGAGCGGTGCCGGGACTGCGAGCGGCGATGGGATCTTGACCTGCCGTGACGTCGGGACCTGGACCGCGAGCGCGAGTCCCGAGACGGTGCCGACATCATGGGCTTGCCTCTAGATGCGACCCGCACCGGAGGTACCGGGGGTGGCAGCTGAGTAGGCTCTGTCAAGGCAATAAGGTCCCGTGCCGAGGCGAAGGTCTCCGGCGTGGATGGGACCAATATCTCAACCCCAGATCTTATGGGGGAGCTTGGCGGCACCGGACTCGACGGACCCGCCGGGCCCGGAGTCGACGGTGCCGGCGGCGCCGCGGCCGATGTCGAGGCCGGGCGCTCCAGTCGGGTCTGCCTGGCTGGAGTAGCAGACGCTGACGGTCTTGGCTCTGCACCCGGTGCCGGAGAAGGTCGGTGCCGGGAAGTCTTCCCGGTGCCGGTGCGATCCGGTGCCGGCGCCGAGATCACGGCCTGCGAAG
This sequence comes from Gopherus flavomarginatus, assembly GCF_025201925.1. Taxonomy (NCBI): domain Eukaryota; kingdom Metazoa; phylum Chordata; order Testudines; family Testudinidae; genus Gopherus; species Gopherus flavomarginatus. Next base: position 252,108,018 of record NC_066618.1, on the reverse strand, counting down.
CCGCCGGGTCAAGTGCCGCCTCCATGAGGAGAGTCCGGAGTCTTTGGTCTCTCTCCTTTTTTGTCCTGGGCTTAAAAGCCTTGCAGATGCGGCACTTGTCCAATCTGTGCGATTCCCCCAGGCACTTCAGGCACGCGTCGTGGGGGTCGCTGGTAGGCATAGGCTTCTTACAGGCCACACACTGCTTAAAGCCCGGCGAACCAGGCATGAGCCCGGTGCCGGGTGCCGGGAAGGGCTACAGCCCCCGGCGAACAACTATTTACAACACTATTTACACTTAATTACTTACTAACTATACTTAACGATCTAACTAACAACTATAACAAGAACGAGAGATAACAAGGAGAGCTAGGGACGTGGAGGACAGCTATGCCGCGCTCCACAGTTCCAACGACCGACACGGCGGTAAGAAGGAACTGAGGAGCGGGTGGGCCGGCAGGGATATATATTGAGCGCCATGGCGGCGCCACTCCAGGGGGCGACCTGCCGGCCCACTGGAGTTGCTAGGGTAAAAAGTTTCCGACGAACATGCACGCGCGGCGCGCACACCTAACTGGAATGGATGTGAGCAATCACTCGAAGAAGAACCTTTCTTACTTCAAAGTCTGATCTAAAACTGTTTGCAGAACTGCAGTCCCACCAAGGCCGTATATGCCCTAGAGGTGTGTACCCAGCGAGCGCATTGTGACGCAATTGTCCTTCAGACTTTGCAATCTGGGGTCAGTCTTGTCTGAGAAAAGACCCCGGCGTTCAAAGGGCGAGTCCTGAATAGTTTGTTGTAATTCAGGAGGAAGGCCTAATACCTGGAGCCAGGAGATAACGCCTCATCGTCACTCCTGATGCTAGAGTTCTGGCTGCAGAGTCTGCTGCATGCAGAGAGGCTTGGAGGGAGGTTCTTGCCACCTTTTTACCCTCCTCAAGTAAGGCCGTAAATTCTTGACGGGACTTCTGGGGAAGAACCTCTGTAAACTTCCCCAAGGATGTCCACATGTTAAAGTTACACATACTTAGGAGGGCTTGTTGGTTTGCCACCCTAAGTTGAAGGCCCCCGGCCGAATATACTTTGTGGCCTAGGAGGTCCATGCGCCTAGCCTCCTTCGACTTAGGAGCAGGGGCTTGCTGGCCATGACGCTCCCTTTCGTTTACCGATTGCACTACTAGAAAGCAAAGAGGTTGGTGAGTGTAGAGATATTCATACCCCTTTGAGGGGACCATGTATTTTCTCTCTACTTCCCTGGCTGTGGGGGTAATTGAGGCTGGGGATTGCCAAATGGTGTCCGCATTTGCCTGTATGGTGCGGATAAATGGGAGAGCCACTCTAGTAGGTGCGTCAGCCGAAAGGATATCCACTACAAGGTCCTTATTTCAGGGACCTCCTCCACCTGTAAGTTCATATTCTGAGCCACTCGTCTCAAGAGGTCTTGATGGGCCCTTAGATCAAATGGCAGAGGGCCTGAGGAGGATGTTCCCGCCACCGCCTTGTCTGGCGAGGAGGAAGAGGAGAGGCCATGAACCAGAGGGTCCTGTGGGGGCTCCTGTTCTTGAGGAGCGTCATTTGCATCAGGAGGGACCTAGGTATCTGCAGGTGGTATCAGAGCCTCATCTGTGCCCATGCAGGGGGATGGTTTACTGTCACCTCTCTGATAAGTGCACAGCGGTGCTCAATAGAGCTCTGCACGGATAGAAAATTTATATCTGCGGAAATAAATTGGTATATGCGGAGCTGCAGGCTCTACTGGGAACCGCAGTGGCGAAAGCAACCCCAAGGAGCCAGCACCAGCGCCAGCAGTTCCTCCAGTGTGGCTGTACCGCCCCTAACTCCACCTCCAGCCCCGCCCATTAGGGCAAGCACCAGGTTCACTGGCAGCTGTCCCTGGTCACGCTAGTGCAGTGAGCAAGGCTGTGGGCAGTACATCTAACACTTTATTTCCCCATACTACCTTTTTTAAGAGAATCATTATTAATTTAGTTAATTAGTAACAACAATTTATTTTCTTAAATTATTTCTATAGCTTTCTTCCGCTTGGATCCAAAAGGATACTGCTGTCCCACTGCTGCTAGGCAAAGGTATAGTGGGGCAATATGAAGCAAGACTCCAAGATTCATGGTGTTCCTTTATAAGTTTATATTTATAGTCTTATGCATGACTTAAGGAAGGGTGATTTTGGTATCTGTCTGATCCCAATATTTCTGTCAACAAATTTCATTAATGTCCTGATGGACAGGAAAGAATGCCTTGTTCTTCCTTGCTTTTGAAGAGCCATGTCTTTGGAGACTTTTTCTTTTTGTTGTCAGAAGAGTCTGGTATTGAAGGGTGCTAGAGTGCTTAATACAAAACTGCATAATCTGCAGCAGAAAGAGGAGCCCACTCTCAGAGAGGCATTCTCCCACCATAGCATTGCTGAGAAGCCTCACTCTTCCTTCAAGGTTCCGCTCTTTCTCAGAGTTTAAAAGTTCTACTATTGGAGGGCGGGATAGCTCAATGGTTTGAGCATTGGCCTACTAAACCCAAGGTTGTAAGTTCAATCCTTGAGGGATCCAAAAAAAAAAATAGTTAGGGGTTGGTCTTGCTTTGAGCAGGGGGTTAGACTAGATGACCTCTTGAGGTCCCTTCCAACCCTGATATTCTATGACTCTTAAAAGAGCTTGGATGAGGGCTCTTCTAGATCAGCTCCCTAGTGGTTTGATGAGCTACCCAAAAGCTGTGTTGAGATCATAAAGAGAATGCATATGCTGGAGACGACCAGCTTTGAAAAATAATTATAGGAGTGTAGGACTGGAAGAGATCTCAGTAGTCCAGTCCCTTGCACTCAACACAGGACTAATAACGAGACCTTGCCTGATAGGTGTTTGTCTAACCTGTTTTTACACAATCTCCCTAGACAATTTGTTCCAGTGCTTAACTACCCAAACAATTAGGAAATTTATCTTAATGTCTGACCTAAACCTCACTTGCTTCAATTTAAGCCCATTGCTTCTTGTCCTATCCTTAGAGGTTAAGGAGAACATTTTTTCACCCTCCTCCCTGTAATAACCTTTTACATACTTGAAAGCTTATGTCCTCCCTCAGTCTTCTCTCCTCCAGACTGAACAAATGTTTTCCAGATCTTTAATCATTTTTGTTCCTCTCCTCTGGACTTTCTCCAATTTGTCCACACCTTTCCTGAAATTTGGTGCCCAAAACTGGACACAGTACTCCAGGTACTCTTATCAAAGTCCAGGAGAGTGGAAGAATTATTTTGTGTGTCTTGCTTACAACACTCTTGCTGATACATCCTAGAATGATATTCACTTTTGCAATAGTGTTACACTGTTGACTCATTTAACATGCGATCCACTATAACCCTTTCTGCAATACTCTGTCCTACACAGTCATTTCCCATTTTGTGTGTGTGCAAATGATTGTTCCTGCCTAAGTGGAGTATTTTGCATTTGTCCTTATCGAATTTCATCCTATTTACTTCAGATCATTTCTCCAGTTTGTCCAGATCATTTTGAATTTTAACCCTATCTCAAAAAGCACTTTACAAAGATATTGAACAGAACCAGACCCAGGACTGATTCCTGCAGGACCCCAATTGATATACCCTTCCAGCTTAACTGTGAACCACTAATAACTACTCTCTGGGAATGATTTTCCAACCAGTTAGGCACCCACCTAGCTCCTTCTAGGCTATATTTCCCTAGAGTGTTCATGAGAAGGTCATGCGAGATAGTACCAAAAGCCTTATTAAAGTCAAGATATACCACATCTACTGCTTCCCCACATCCACAAGGTTTGTTACCCTGTCAAAGAAAGCTATTAGGTTGGTTTGACAGTATTTGTTCCTGACAAATTGATGTTGATGGTAATTATTACTTTATTATCTTATAGGTGTCTGCAAACCAACTGCTTGATTATTTGCTCCATTTGCTTTCGGGGTACTGAAGTTAAGCTGACTGGTTTGTAATTCCTTGAGTTGTCCTTACTCCCCTTTTTTATAGATTGGCACTATATTTTCCCTCTTTCAGTCCAGAATCTCTCTCCTCTTCCATGAGTTTTCAAAAATAATCAATCATTCAAAGATAGGAAGTGTGTGTAATGCTAATGGGAGTTGTGGACAGTGTGGCAAGAAGCCAATGGTATTCCTCTTCATATGCTCAGGTGAGCAGCCTCTTTCACAAGAGTCCAGCTAGAGTCCAAAAAAGGGTTCCCCTGCATCCTTTACGTGCATGTGACTTGGGAGGTTGGACTCCACCCTCAGCACTGCTTCCTACATCAGCTGATCATCCTCCCTGGTGACACAGTGAGGACTGCAAATTTGATGGTTGCCTGCTCTCCCAACAGTGAAGATGATCCTGCTGCAGAGGGCATTATGCCTTCTTTGCAGCTAAGGCACAGTCTTCATCTCTTGGGTTCCCTTTGCATGAGTTACCATCCTGAGCAAAGCCTGGGAGCTTCTGAGTCTAGCAAATGATCCCAGAGTCCCTTCTCTGATGGATGAGAATGTAAAAAGCAGAGGCTAAGAATTTCAGTTGTTAAGGGGTGTACCTCCTGAGTCACGAGGCCATGATCACAAGGCCATTAATTCCAAAGTAGGAAAGCCATGAACAGAATGTGTTTTACGTAATACTTATCATAACCTTTTATCTACAAATGTTCAATAAAATAATGAGCTTACTATTTGGTTTTGTTTTTCCTTCATTCTCTATTCTTATATTTCACTTTTCTTCCTTTCCTTCTGTATTTTGATCTAGCCTTCCTTGTCTTAGTGTTATAACTTAATTTTTTATTTCTTTAGATTCCCCTCCCCATAACAATCATTTTTACTTCATCTTCACCCTCTTTTACAGACATTTTTACTTTTCTAATCTTGCTTTTTATTTTTCTCCCCACCATCAACTTCCCCATCAGAATTGCCTCTCCTTTTACCCCAACTTCTTATTTTTTCACTGACCATTTTTTCCTCTTGTTAAACAGCTTTACCCCCACTCCTGAAATATAGCCCCCATACTCCCCTTTTCCAACACTAGCCTGCGAAGTCCAGGCCAACAGGTCTCTCCCCTCAGGGTCCAAAGACAGAAGATTCCTTACCTGTCTTGCCAAGGGAGAACTCAATACATCTTCCCCCATTCCTATTGGAGCTATGAAGGCTTCTACTGTGAAAACACTGAACGTGTAGTGCTGAAGACCACATTAACTAAACGTAGTTTATAGATCATCCTAGACTGGGCTACTTGTCAAAGTCTAAATCATAATGGTGAAAATTCTCCACTCTGCCTGCACGAAGCTCAACTGCAGTCAAGAGGTGGGTTGCAATGATGCAGTTGCACCTACATAATCTTTACCCACCAATCTCTAACAAGTTAGATCTCCACAGCAGAAGCTTTCTCTGACACTACTGGCATACGGTCCCTTAGAATTGTCACAACAATGAAGGATCAGGTGTAGTGGAGCTTCAGTCCACCATGCCCCTTCCCCCTCTCCTATGTCCACAGAATGTCCCAACATGCTTCCTATCACCTATTATAACCAGAGAAGGAAAGATGGGGTATAGCTGGTGTAGAAGATGGTGGAAGCACTTCCACCACCTTTCCTCCCAATGGAAAGTTCCCCGGCAGAAGGAGAATTCTCTGCTGGCCATCTGTGGTCACTTTAAGGCTTACATGATACAAAGTGGCCTTAGTAGACTGGAGAATCCAAGCTAAGAAGCCTTTATGACTTAGGAGGGGGATAAAGTAAAAGTACTTTTTTTCTTGTGAGAGTCAGATGGCATAGGTATTACTTTAATCTTGACTTTCTTAGAGACATGTGCAACTGAAAGATATCAGTGCTCTGTAAATGTTGAAACACTATTCAGTTATTTCACCATTTGCTAGGAATCTTTCAATACTTAGTTTCTTGTAAATTCACAGATTTGTAGCAGATGAATCACTGGCCCTTGGATCACTCTAAATATTTTAAATCAGTCTTAAAGGATTGGGGATGTCTGACTTTTCCTGCTGGCTTAATATAGCATTCTTAAGCAGATCACTAAGCCAACATGATATATAACACAGTAGAAAATGTATTGACTGTGACCGCTGTTTTTAATTTTCTGGGTGATTCTGGGTAAATTTTTGGAGAGTATAAGATATTTCTCTTTTCTTCACAATCTAAGACAGGCACAAACCTGAACATAACTTTACAGCAGTCATGGATTAAAAATGTCAATATTTTTCAACAGTTACCACAATCTAAAAAAACCAACACAGTTTATCCTATTCTTAACATGAGAAGTAACTGTCAGATACATTGGCCTGTTAAATGCAGACATTTAATGAAGACTAATGTTAACTAATACTAAACATACAAGATCTTCAGTTTTTACTACAGTGTAACAATAAAACCTAAAAAGTAACATATAATACAGAAAATAAGAACAAACTATTAACCCCAAAAAGCTATATGGATAATTCCCCAAACAATTTATAAAAGTAACTAGTAGTCCCTCTTTCAATACTGAGGGATGGTTGGGAGGGGGAGGAACTGGAAGCCTGGACACAGCTTATGTTCCTTCATCCCAGCCATAAAACTACTATCTAAAGTAGAGAATCAGACAGAAATTATGAGAGATTTAAAAAAAAACCTCATGCACATACCAGAAGTAAAATAGTCTAAAACAGAGATTAATACATTAGAATAGCATACCAAGAAAGTCTCTGAAAATATTTATTCCTTTTCTAACAATAATAAAAAAGGAAAGAGTTTTGAACAGGTTTGAACAAAAATATAGCTGTTTCTATGGCTTCTGTCTAAGAGAGAACAGGAAAATAAAATTTTATGAGCATCATACCTGCCAGAACCACACAATCTGCTTGCTAGTTCTTGTATAATGACGATAAACGGTGTTCCTTTGCCAATCTGCTAAATCAACCTCTTGCATGCCACAGAGCATAACCTGGAAAATAAACAAACATTTGACTACTGTTTCATCATATCATTATAGATGCACTGTACTAACTTATAATGATTATGTACTCTAGATGAAAGACATCTGCACAATGAAGGAGACAAAAGGCTTGGTCTGAACACAGAACCAAGAACTCCTGCATTCTAATCCAATGCTTCTCTACCCTTTACTTACCTCATAGGCCTCCATAAGGCTTTATTAGTTCTTGTTTGTTAAGTGCTCTGAAGAGTACACTCACTGGGGGCTCAATGCTGTGAGCTGTTCAGCACATAATACTATCACTAAATTCAATGGAAGCTGTGAGGGAAAATATGGTGGGCTAACAACTTTGGCCAGGCTTTTAGGCCTAAACTTTGGATAAGCTTGTTTCTAGGCTGCGTTGAACTTTGGTTCAGCTTGTCTCTGTGTATAAGGGGAAGAGAGGAGGGGGACAGAGTGATGAAAGAATGAAGGAAAGTTGCTTGTGTGTGTCAAGAGGTAAAAGGAGTCACAGTAGAAAGTTCCCAAAACGGAACAATGGCTTTGTGTGTATAAAGGGCATAAGGTGTAGAGTGATAAAGTCCCCAAGTAGCATAAGTTGCAATGGCCAGGCTTATGAAATATATAACCACAATAGTTGTGTTAGAAAGGTTACTGACCACAAAAGAACAGACAGTGAGTAATAGGGGGGGCCTAGTGGGTGAGACACTTGTTTTTGCTTTTGTTATATATTAATTTTGCAATGTATTACAAATAAGGTAATTAATACGGAAGTATGCATAATTTGTCTGTGGTTTTAACCTTTATAAGCTGGCTAGAAATTTATGGAAGGCAGAGCAGTTTGCCTCTTGCGTGGGGCCATGCTGACTCTCCCTGCATATATGCTTGTATGAAATAAAGGAGCCTCAGGCTGACTGATCCAAAATCAACCATGTGGTCAATTTTCCACAACAAAGCTTATAGTGTTCAGGTATGTTAGTAACAAGAAGGTGGTCAGGGAAAGTGTGGGACTCTTACTGAATGGGGGAGGCAACCTAGGGACATGATGTAGAAAAAGCTGAAGTACTCAATACTTTTTTTGCCTCAGTCTTCACAGACAAGGTCAGCTCCCCGACTGCTGCACTGGACAGCACAGTATGGGGAGGAGATGAGCAGCACTCAGTGCTGAAATGACAGGTTAAGGACTATTTAGAAAAGCTGGACATGCACAAGTCCATGGGGCTGGATCTAATGCATCTGAGGGAGTTAGATGATGTGATTGCAGAGCCAGTGGCCATTATCTTTGAAAACATATGACTATTGGTGGAGGTCCTGGACGATGGGAAAAAGTCAAATATAGTGCCCATCTTTAAAAATGGAAAGAAGGAGAAGCCGGGGAACTACAGATCAGTCAGCCTCACCTCAGTTCCTGGAAAAATCATGGAGCTGGTTCTCAAGGAATCTATACTGAAGCACTTGGAGGAGAGGAAGGTGATCAGGAAAAGTCAACATGGATTCACCAACGGCAAGTCATGCCTGACCAACCTGATTGCCTTTTAAGAAGATAACTGGCTCTGTGGATACGGGGAAAGCGGTGAACATGATATCTTGACTTTAGCAAAGCTGCTGATACAGTCTCCCACAGTATTCTTGCCAGCAAGTTAAAAAAGTATGGATTGGCTGAATGGACTATAAGGGGGATAGAAAGCTGGCTAAAAGTGACAGAGTCCTGTGGCACCTTATAGACTAACAGACGTACTGGAGCATAAGCTTTCGTGGGTGAATACCCACTTCGTCAGACGCATGTGGTCGTGAAGTTTTTTTGCTGCAGAATGGATACCTTTAAATCTGCTATTGTATGTCCAGGGAGGTTGAACTGTTCTGCTACAGGTTTTTGTATACTGCCATTCCTAATATCTGACTTGTGTCTATTTATCCTTTTATGTAGAGATTGTCCAGTTTGGCTGATGTACATAGCAGAGGGGCATTGCTGGCACATGATGGCGTATATTACATTGGTGGATGTGCAGGTGAATGAACCGGTGATGGTGTGGCTGATCTGGTTAGGTCCTGTGATGGTGTCGCTGGTGTAAATATGTGGGCAGAGTTGGCATCGAGGTTTGTTGCATGGATTGGTTCCTGAGTTAGTTACTATGGCGCAGTATGGGGTTGCTGGTGAGAATATGCTTAAGGTTGGCGGGTTATCTGGCCTGCCTCCCAAGGCCTGTGAAAGCGAGGGATCATCGTCCAGGATGGGTTGTAGATCACTGATGATGTGTTGGAGAGGTTTTAGCTGAGGACTGTAGGTGATGGCCAGTGGAGTTCTGTTGGTTTCTTTCTTGGGCTTCTCTTGCAGCAGGAGGCTTCTGGGTACACAGATAGCAGATTTAAAGGTAGCCATGCTGGGTCAGGACCAGACTCCAAAAAGGAACTGAAGTTCAGCAGTTTATTTGCAAATTTGACACCATCAGCTCAGGATTAAACAAAGACTGTGAATGGCAAGCCAACTACAAAAGCAGTTTCTCCTCCCTTGGTGTTTACACCTCAACTGCTAGAAGAGGACCTCATCCTCCCTGACTGAACTAACCTCATTATCTCTAGACTGATTCTTGCCTGCATATTTATACCTACCTCTGGAAATTTGCACCACGTGCATCTGACGAAATGGTATTCACCCATGAAAACTTATGCTCCAATACGTCTCTTAGTCTATAAGGTGCCACAGGACTCTGTCACTTTTTACAGATCCAGACGAACACGGCTACCCCTCTGATAGAAAGCTGGCTAGATCGTCAGGTTCAATGGGTAGTGAACAACTGCTCCATGTCTAGATGGTAGCCAGTATCAAGCGGAGTGCCCCAGAGGTCTGTCCTGGGGCTGGTTTTGTTCAACATCTTCATTAAGGATCTGAATGATGGGATGGATTGTTCCCTCAGCAAGTTCTCAGATGACACTAAACTGGGGGGAGAGGTAGATATGCTGGAGGATAGGGATAGGATACAGGGGGACCGAGACAAATTAGAGGATTGGGCCAAAAGAAATCTGATGAGGTTCACAAGGATAAGTGCACAGTCCTGCACTTAGGATGGAAGAATCCCATGCGCTACTACAGGAAGGAGACTGACTGGCTAAGTGGCACCTCTGCAGAAGAGGACCTGGGGATTACAGTGGACAAGAAGCTGGATATGAATCAACAGTGTGCCCTTGTTGCCAAGAAGGCAAATGGCATATTTGGCTGCATTAGTAGGAGCATTGCCAGCAGATGGAGGAAAGTGATTATTCCCCTCTATTCGGCACTGGTGAGACCACATCTGGAATACTGAATCCAGTTTTGGGCCTCCCACTATAGAAAAGATGTGGACAAATTGCATCCCCGTAAGCCAAGTCACAACTACTCCACTCACACAGAGGAACTGGCTCTTTGACCAGGGAATGGAGACAAAGAAGTCCTTTTAAGAAGCTTGTTACTATGACACTGGAAAAAAAAATGATCTTCCATGAATAGGGGGATGAAATTCTGAAAATCGCCACTAGGAGCACACTCACTGAGCTAAATGCAAGGCCTGATGACCAAAGATGCAGCAAGTACTCCAAGATGTCCTGGGTAGAGGTCAGCATCAGCTGAACTCTGCAGGCCAATTCTTTTTGCAGAATAGGTGATTCTGGTAGAGGGCTTTCTACTTTTGAGTAGTACCTGTTGAATGGCCACTGATAACACACTTCCTCCTCATTCACCCACAGAGCAGCCACCCAGTGAGATGCAGGGAGCTGAATGCAAGATGCAAGGTGCAACCATGACTGTACATGACGTCTGGATGGCAAGAAAGGGATATAGGAGGCTGAACTGACAGCATGAGAAGGTCAAAGAATGAACACTGCCTCAGCCATGCCCAGAGAATGAGAATAAGCTTGTTCCATTCCACTTTCAGCTTGAGAATGAATTTTGGAATTATCAGTATTGGAGGAAAAGGGTACAGAAGAACTGACTGCCACCTGAGATGGAAGGTGTTGGTCAGGGAGTCTGGACTGAGGAGGACAGCATTTCCTATTGTCCGTTGTAGCAAACATGTCGATCGTCGGAATGTCCCAAGCTGCAAAGATGACCTGCAAGACACTCATCTTCAGGGACCACTCGTGATTCAGGGAAAAAATTCCTGCGAGATCATTTTGGGCCCTGAACAAATAATCAGCCATCAGAGTGATACTCTCCTCAAGGCAGAACTACCACAACCTGATCACCTCTTGGCAGAGCATCCTGAAGTGAGTTACCCCTGGCCTATTCACATAATATATCAGAGTGATATTGTTGGTAAGTACAGGAACCACTGACCTCTGATGTGGTTCAGAAACGCCCAGCAAGCCTCACAGATGGCCTGAAGCTCCAGTATGTTAATATGCAGAGAGGCCTCCTACTCCAACCATAGACCCTGAACTTTCAGCAACCCCAGATGTGCCCCCCAGCCCATGAGGGAGAGGTCAGTGACCAAAAGGCAGCACCATGTACTGAAAATGGCACTCCGCCACAATGAATTGGAGGAAGGTTTTGTGACTCAACAAAATCGCCACATGAAATCAGGCATTCTAAAGGTCCAAGGCAGCAAAACAGTCATTCTGAGACAATGTGGGGAGGACAGTTGATAGTGTGACCATTCAGAACCTCACATACCTGATATATTTGTTGAGACTATGAAGGTCAAGAATGGGTCTTACCTCTCCTTTGGATTTGGGAATCAGAAAGTACTCGGAATAGAAACCCTGATGCCAGTGTTCTGGAGGAACTTCCTCCACCAAAGCCAGTAGAGAGTGGACCTGCTCAAGCACTATCTCGTGAGAGGTGTCCCTGAAGAGGGATGGAGGGAATTAGGAGTGGAGAGGAACGGGATAGCGTAGCATCATCTAATAATACTTAAGACGCAGCTGTTGGTTGTGTTTGAGTCCCATAAAAGCCAGCCAACCTATCCCTGAACAGAAGTGGGGTAAAAGGAGTGACGACTGGACGACTACTCTGAAAAAAGGAGTCAAAATGGGCACTTAGGAGATCCTGTGGGAAGGCATGTTGACTGGCCAAACACTGAACCAAATGCCTCCTATTCTGGGACCTATGAACCTTCCTGGGTTCCTGCTGACTTGAGGGAGGAAAAGGCTGTCCAAAGATGCATTGCTAACAGTATTGCTGCTGCTATTGGCCACCATGTGGTGCCTTTGCACTGCCAATATATACACTCCCAAGGAATGTAAGGCAACCTAGAATTCTTGAAGAAATGCAGAGTCTCGGCTGCATTGTCCGAAAATAGCATCCAGCCTTCAAAGGGCAAATCCTCAATAGTATGGTGCACATCAGGAGCAGTGCCTGAATTCTGCCATCAGGGCACCTTCTTCATGGTCACCATAGAGGCCATAACTCTGACCGAAGCATCTATGATGTCTTGTGCAGATTGCAACAATGTCTTGGCCACCAAGCTGCCCTCTGTGACGGATGTCCGAAATACCTTTCTGCTGGTGTTGGGCAGTTGGTCAGCAAACTTAAAACACCATCGTCCAATTTACAAGGTTGTATTTGGACAATGCTTGCTGTTTGTAATCTGCATTTTCAGGGAGGAGGTGGTGTAGATCTTCCTAACCACTAAGTCCATCATTTTAGAGTCCTTGCCCTTAGGTGTGGACTTAAATTTGCCCTGCTGGTCTCTATCATTCACCATAATTACAATCACAAAATTTGGGACCAGACTGGAGTAAAAGCCTTCAAGTCCCTGCATCAGGACAAAACAGAGTTTCCGCCACAGCTTCGCAGTATGCAGTACTGAGGCCAAAATGCTACAAAGAACCTTTGAAAGCTCTAGGAGCGCATCATTAATAGGAAGGGACATTCTCCAAGGAGCTGACAGCTGCAGGATATCCAATAACTTATGGATATTCTCCTTCAGAAACTGTCTGAATGTCCACGGACATGTTGCAACAGGTCCTGGTAGGCCTTGAAATCCTCAGGCACTGAAGGAGGAAGAACCAGGCACTGCTGAATCGTCTGAGGATGATGAAGAGGTGGTTAATTGTGCCAGAGCCAAATCCTGCTCCTCAACAGTTGGAAGTGGAAAGGACAAGTCCATCAGCGCCAGGAAGAAGACTCACTGGTGCCTTAGTCTGCGGTGGACCATCAGTCCCCACCACTGACCTGCCTGGTGATCTCACCTTAGAACAAGAAGAAGAGTGCAAACTCTGTGACAGATTCCATGGAGGCCCCTGGGCATAAGGACAGCATTGGTGAATAGTAGGCACCAGGCCAGGGCTCCCCGTCCTGACTGCAAGATGAGTGACAATTTTGATATCCATGGTGCTCCATAAACGGCCCCCGATGTGACCCAAGTGATGGAGAGTGGGAGGAGGAAGATCATGATCTCAACACTGAGGAGCGTCGGGTTTCCGGGGATAAAGGTGGAGCTAGTCCTGAGGGGACAAGTAATGAAAAGACAGTTACTCACCTTCGTAACTGTTGTTCTTCGAGATGTGTTGCTCATATCCATTCCAGTTAGGTGTGCGCGCACCACGTGCACGTTCTTCGGAAGATTTTTACCCTAGCAACCCCCAGTGGGTCGGCTGGGTCGCCCCCTGGAGTGGCACCGGATATATACTCCTGCCGACCCGACCGCTCCTCAGTTCCTTCTTGCTGGTTACTCCGACAGTGGGGAAGGAGGGCAGGTTTGGAATGGATATGAGCAACACATCTCGAAGAACAACAGTTACAAAGGTGAGTAACCGTCTTTTCTTCTTCAAGTGCTTCCTCATATCCATTCCAGTTAGGTGATTCCCAAGCCTTACCTAGGCAGTGGGGTCAGAGTGAGATGTCGCAGAGTGTAATACTGCAGAGCCAAAGGCTGCGTCATCTCTGGACTGCTGAACCAGGGCATAATGAGAGGCGAAGGTATGCACCGAGGACCAGGTAGCTGCGTGACATCTCGTGGATGGGCATGTGAGCCAGGAAGGCAGCAGATGAGACTTGAGCCCTGGTAGAGCGTGCAAGTGAGGTGGCTCAATGGAACGTGAGCCAAGTCGTAACAGGTGCGGATGCACGATGTTACCCAGGATGAAATCCTCTGTGAGGAAACAGGAAGGCCCTTCATACACTCTGCGATGAAGAGTTGGGGGGTTCTGCAGAAGGGCTTTGTCCACTCGATATAAAAAGCGAGCGCTCTATGGACGTCCAGGGAGTGCAGCTGTTGCTCCCTGCGCGATGAATGTGGCTTCGGGAAGAAGACCGGAAGGAAGATCTCCTGGTTAACATGGAAGGCCGATACCACTTTGGGGAGAAAGGCTGGGTGTGGTCGCAACTGCACCTTTTCCTTGTGGAAGACAGTATATGGAGGGTCCGCCATGAGAGCCTGGAGCTCAGAAACTCGTCTTGCCGATGTGATGGCTACAAGGAAAGCGGTTTTCCAGGACAGATAGAGAAGGGAGCAAGTTGCTAATGGCTCGAATGGGGCCAACATAAGTCTGGTAAGAACCAGATTGAGGTCCCAGGTTGGAGTGGAGCGGCGTACCTAGGGGTATAGGCGCTCCAAGCCCTTGAGGAATCGAGATACCACAGGATGTGAAAACATGGAGCGGCCATTCTCCCCTGGGTGGAAGGTAGAGATGGCCGCCAAGTGCACCCTCACAGATGATACTGCTAGGCCCTGTTGTTTAAGGGACCAGAGATAGTCCAAGATGGTGGAGATGGGGACCTCGGTGGGAAGAACGTTGTGCTCTGCACATCAGCATGTGAAACGCTTCCACTTGGCCAGATACGTTGCTCTAGTAGAAGGTTTTCTGCTACCCAGGAGTACTTGTTGCACTGGGGCAGAGCAATGCAACTCAGACTGGGTCAACCACTCAGGAGCCATGCCGTGAGATGGAGGGACTGTAGGTCTGGGTGATGCAGTTTGCCATGGTCCTGAGTTATCAGGTCCAGGTGCAGAGGTAGTAGGATAGGGTCGGCTATTGACAGGTCTAGCAACATGGTGTACCAGTGCTGCCTGGGCCACGCTGGAGCAATCATGATCAAGCGGGCTCTGTCTCTGTGTACTTTCAGCAGAACCTTGTGGATGAACAGGAACAGTGGAAAGGCCTATAGCAGGTGAGTCGTCCATGGTATGAGGAAAGCGTTCGCTATCGAACCCTGTGAGAGGCCTTGAAAGGAACAGAACATCTGGCATTTCCTGTTCTCGCGGGACGCAAAGAGGTCTACACGGGGAAATCCCCACTTCCGAAAGACCGAAAGAATAACGTCCGGGTGAAGCGACCACTCATGAGAAAGGAAGGCTCTGCAGAGGTGATCCGCTAAAGTGTTCCGAACCCCAGGGAGAAAGGACGCTATGAGGTCTATAGAGTGGGCTATACAAAGGTCCCAGAGTCGTAAGGCCTCCTGGCAAAGGGTCGAGGACCTTGTCCCGCCCTGTTTGTTTATATAGTACATGGCTGTCATGTTGTCGGTGAATATCGACACACAATGGCCTTGCAAGTGCTGTTGGAACGCCTGGCAAACAAGGCGGACTGCTCTCAGCTCCCGGACACTGATGTGCAAGGCCAGTTCCTGAGATGATCAAAGGCCTTGAGTGTGTAGATGTCCGAGGCGAGCACCCCAGCCGAGAGATGATGTGTCCGTTGTCAGGGACGCAGAGGGCTGGGGCGGATGGAACGGCAGCCCTGCACACACCAGGGAGGCGTCAGCCACCATTCGAAGGAGCCTAGGATGCTGGGGGGAATGGTGACGATCAAGTCTATGGCATCCCTGACTGGTCGGTACACTGAGCTGAACCACGATTGGAGGGGACGGAGGCGCAGTCTGGCGTATTTCATCACAAAAGTGCAGGCCGCCATGTGACCCAGGAGACCGACGCAAGTGCGAACCGAAGTCAACGGAGCAGCTTGCAGACTCTGGATGATGGCCACCATTGCCTGGAACCGGGGCAGTGGTAAGCAGGCCCTGGCAAGGTTGGAGTCCAGGGTGGCGCCAATGAAGTCTATCCTCTGAGTGGGAATCAAAGTGGATTTTTCTGCATTGATCATTAGGCCTAGGTGTAGGAAAAGGTCCTTGACAATGCCGACATGATGGATCACTTGTGCTTCGGAGGTCCCTCAGATGAGCCAGTCATCTAGATACGGAAAAACATGTACCCAACGATGGCGGAGGTGGGTGGCGACTATAGCCATGCATTTCGTAAATACTCTTGGGGCTGTAGAGAGGCCGAACGGTAGGACCGCGAACTGGAAATGTTGGTGGTTGACTACGAACTGGAGGAACCTCCTGTGAGGTGGTTAGATGGCTATGTGAAAATATGCATCTTTCATGTCGAGGGCGGCATACCAGTCTCCAGGGACAGGATGATGGTCCCCAGGGATACCACACGGAACTTCATCATGTATCTGTTGAGTTCCCGCAGGTCCAGGATAGGTCTGAGACCCCCTTTTGCCTTGGGGATTAGGAAGTAGCAGGAGTAAAACCCCATGCCCCATTCGTGTTCCAGTACCTCCTCTATGGCTCCTCTGGTGAGGAGCGTCTGCACCTCCTGGAGGAGGAGTTGCTCGTGAGAGAGGTCCCTGAAGAGGGACGAGGAAGGGGAGTGGAAGGAGGGGCATGAAATAAATTGGAGGTGGTACCTAAATTCCAGCATGCGTAAGACCCAGCAATCTGACGTTAGCCGGGACCAAGCAGAGAGGAAAAGGGAGAGGCGATTGGAGAAAGGAGGGAATGGATCGTTTGACGATACTGGTATGATGCCTTCGGGCACACCTTCAAAAGGAGGATTTCAGCCCTGTGGAAGGTTTGGAGGGACCTTGGTTCTGGCCCCCTTGGTTGCCTGACTGCCTCTGGCGACTGGTTCTACCTTGCCTTCTAGCAAAGTCCTGTCTCTGTCTGGGCTGAGGGTAAGAGCGGTGTGGCTGGGGGCGGAATGGCCTGCGCTGAGTCACTGGCGTATGCATGCCCAGCAAGCGCATAATGACCCTGTTGTCTTTTAGGCTTTGCAGCCTAGGTTCTGTCTTGTCTGAGAATAGGCCTTGCCCTTCAAAGGGGAGGTCCTGGATTGTATGTTGGAGCTCCGGGGGAAGGCCTGAGACTTGCAGCCATGAGATACGCCTCATAGTCACCCCGGAGGCTAGGGTCCTGGCTGCTGAGTCCGCGACGTCCAGGGAAGCCTGGAGGGAAGTTCTAGCCACCTTTTTTCCCTCGTCCAGGATGGCCGCAAATTCCTGTCAGGAGTCCTGCCAGAACAACTCCTTGAATTTGTCCGCCGCCGCCCAGGTATTGTAATTATAGCGGCTAAGGAGGGCTTGTTGATTAGCCACGCGGAGTTAGAGCGCCCCTGCGGAATAGACTTTGCGCTCCAATAAGTCCATGCGCCTTGCGTCTTTTGATTTCGGGGCTGGGGCGTGCTGGCCATGGCGTTCCCTCTCGTTGACCAACTGGACAACGAGGGAGCAAGGAGGGTGATGGACGTATAAATATTCGTAGCCCTTGGAGGGCACCATATATTTGCGTTCCACTCCCTGGGCAGCAGGTGGGACAGAGACCAGAGACTGCCAGATTGTGTTGGCATTGGCCTGGATCGTCCGTATAAAGGGGAGGGCCACTCTTGTGGGGGCATCCAATGTTAAGATGTCCACCACTGGGTCCTTTACCTCCGGGACCTCCTCGACTTGCAAGTTCATGTTCTGTGCAACACGCCTGAGGAGATCCTGGTGGGCCCTCAGGTCGATTGGTAGAGGGCCTACCGACAACGTTCCGGCTACCGCCTCATCAGGGGAGGAGGATGAGGAGAGACCCGGGACAAGCGGGTCAGTCGAGGGCTCCTCTTGGTGGACAGCCTCTGTCTCCCTTGGGATCTGGGAGTCCTGTGGCTGGACCGACACTTCCTCCGAAACAGAAGGAGGAGGGCAGCTAATAGTGGCTTCCGGCACCCGGTGTTCTGATGTGGCAGAGCGCAATGGGCCTGGATGTGTACCTTGGGCCTGATGATATGCCCAAGGTGTCCAGAAAACCCACTGTTGAGGTCCATGATCCTGAGCCTGGGGCTCATAGAATATCGCGGTAGGCACATCAGTGTCTCTGTCTTGGGCATACGCACTGTCCGCCTGGGAAGACACAGACGGGTGCTGAGACGGCCAGGGAGGAGCTGAGAGACCGTGGTAAGAGTCTCTGTCTCGCCGTCGGTGATCTCCTTGGCACCGGGGATTGGTACCTGGAGTCATACCGGTGCCGAGAACAAGACCGGGACATGCGACCGGCACGATGCCAGGAGGTCGACCTGGATCTTGAAGGTCTACGACGTGAACGGCTGCGAGAGTCGCGGTGCTGGAGCGGTACCGAGTACCGTGGAGGCCAAGACGTCGATCTGTGCCGCGAGTACGACCAGTACCGGACAAGCGAGCGGTGCTGGGACTGCAAGCAGCGTCGGGATCGTGATCGTCTATGAGATTGCAAATGGTGCCAGGACCTGGATCGTGATTGGTGCCGGTCTGCCGGGCCGACCGAAGGAGATCTCATTATAGTCGGCTTGCCTCTAAGAGTGTAGTACCTGCACCGGCGGTTGAGGCAGGACAGACTCCGTCATGGCGATAAGGTCCCTGGCTGCGGAGAATGTCTCCGGTGTAGAGGGGACCGTAAGCTCAACCACAGGCCTCAGCGGGGAGCTCTCAGGGACCGGAGTCGACGGTACCGCAGCAGTCGGTGCCGCGGCAGGTGCAGGTGCCGGTGCCGGGCACAGAGGCAGTGGAGGACTTCAACCTCTTCTGCTTCGGGGAGAGAGGTCGGTGCCAAGCAGGTGCCTGCGCCGGAGATGGCCAGTGCCACGGTGTCTTAGTGGTGCCGGGACGGTCCGGTGCCGGAGGAGCGCTGCTAGTAGAGTGCTCAGCGCTCGGTGCCAAGGACGGAGGGTTCAAAGCTGCCTCCATGAGGAGATTCTTTAGGCGAAAGTCTCTCTCTTTCTTTGTCCTGTTTAAATGCCTTGCAAATACGGCACTTATCTGTAATGTGTGATTCCTCAAGGCACTTTAGACACGAGTCGTGGGGATCGCTTGTGGGCATCAGCTTATGACGGGCCGAGCACGGTTTAAACCCCGGTGAACCGGGCATGGGCCCCGGCACCAGGTGCGGGGAAAGGGCTAATGCCGAAACCCCACTGAACTATATACACTAACTATCTAAGAACTATCAAACTAACTATAACTACAGACAAAACCAACTATATACAACAAGATAGCGAAGAAACAAAGAGTAGCTAGGGAAGTGGAGGACAGCTAAGCCGCGCTCCACTGTTCCAACGACCGACACGGGCAGTAAGAAGGAACTGAGGAGCGGTCGGGTCGGCAGGAGTATATAACTGGCGCCATGGCGGCGCCACTCCAGGGGGCGACCCAGCCAACCCACTGGGGGTTGCTAGGGTAAAAATCTTCCGACGAACGTGCACGCGGTGCGCGCACACCTAACTGGAATGGATATGAGCAAGCACTCGAAGAATCTGATTTATCCGTTGCCAAAAATGAAGGAGGGACTGGCGCCAGTGGCAGAAATGGTAGTACCGGCACTCACTATGCCCCCCATTGTTCCTAGAGCCAGGTACTAAAGTAGCTAACAGTGCCAAAGTGGAGAGCAGTGCGCTCCCACAGTAAAATGGGTAGTGCTGAATGCAGTGGTGCCATCGAGTTTCTCAGTCCCAAAGAAATCCCTTATGCCAAGGCCAACACCCACCCCTCTTCCGCAAATTGCGGAAGAATACTGGGGTGTGGTGCAGACAGACACAAGGGTTAAGCAGGCCACCCAGCCAACAGCACTATAAACGATATAGCCCTTGCAAAGTCCTGGACCAACAGGTGTTGGGATGGAAAAACAGCAGAGGTCCATTGCCACCAGTGTGGAAACAGCTGGTGCTGGCATCGCCATCATTGGTCCAGACTCAACAAACATCCCAGGGCCAGAACTGGAGTGGACGATGCAGGGTCTCTGACAACCCTGAGTAGTACTAGAGAATGTTTAGAGACACCTATGCCATCTGACGCGACAGCGCTAGCACCGTACCACTTCATGCTCTTTCTGGAGACGAGAAAAGTCCTCATGAGACCTGGAGTGGTCTCGACTGGTCTTACGCAACCTTTTCCTTGGTGCACTCAACAGGGAACAGGCTCCTCTGTCTCTTAGGAGAGGCACCAGCCCTAGAGTACGAAATGACAGAACCCAAGGGCTAACTCCGAAGTGACGAGGAACTTGGAACTGAAGCAGGCTGCATGGCCTGTTCAAGCAGGTACTGCTTCAGGCAAAGGTCCCTAGCCATCTGAGTCCGTTGTGTGAACAATCTACAAATTGAACACTGCTCCTTGACGTTGGCCTCACCCAAGCACAGCAACCACCACATGGGGGATCTTTGTCCCCTCCATTATGGACAATGTTTAAACCCTGGTGAGGTAAATACTTACATAAGTCTAACACTAAATCTAATACTAAGGATACTAATTAATTATATACAATTACAAAAAACACTACAAGATAGTGAGAGATCCCTGACTCTAGCCACAGGTGATAAGAAGGAAAAGACAGTTACCTTTTCTGTTAGGAAAAGACAGTTACCTTTGAGATGTGTTGCTCATGTCCATTCCACAGTAGTTGTGCATGCTCGCCACATGCACTGGTACCGGCAGTTTTTCCCCTTAGCAGTACCCACAGGGGAGCTCCCTTAGCGACCCCTGGAGTGGCATCACCATGGCACGGTATAAGGGGCGCTGAGTGCTTCCCCCACCCCCATTCCTTCTTGCTGGAAAACTCCAACAGTGGGGAAAGAGGGCGGTTGCAGAATGGACATGAGCAACACATCTCGAAGAACACCAGTTATGGAAAAGGTAACTGTCTTCTTCTTCAAGTGATTGCTCATGTGCATTCCACAGTAGGTGAGTCCAAAGCTATACCTTGGCGGTGGGTAGGAGTTCACAGATACTCGGGACGGAGCACTGCCCTGCCAAACCTGGCATCCTCCCTCGTCTGGGAGACTACTGCATAATGTGAGGTGAAGGTGTGCACCGATGACCATGCTGCAGCTCTACAAATGTCCTGAATAGAGACGTGAGCTAGAAAGGCGTCCGACGAGGCTTGCATCCTTGTCGAGTGCACTCTTACATTTGGTGACAGGAGAACTCCTGCCACGTCGTAACAAGTACAGATACGCAAAGTCATCCAGCTGGAGAGCCGCTGAGTGGAGATCAGCTGACCCTTCATTCGTTCAGCTGTGGCAATAAACTAAGATGTGTAGACTTCCTGAATGGTTTTGTCCATTTCAGGTAAAAAGCCAGGGCCCGTCTCACACCTAGCATGTGAAGATGGCGCTCCTCACTAGACACGAGGTTCAGGACAGAGTACTGGAAGGAAAATGTCCTGGCTCATATAATCAGCTGAGACCACCTTGGAGAGGAACGAAAGGTGTGGTCGGAGCTGGACCTTATTTGTGAAACACTGTATACGGGGGTTCAGAGGTCAGGGCCCAGAGCTCCAAGACCCTCGTAACAGACGTGATTGCTCCAAGAAAGGCTACCTTCCATGAAAGGTACAACCAGGATCATGTGACAAGTGGCTCAAATAGAGGCCTGTCAGCCTGACCAGAACCAAGTTCAAGTCCCACTGTAGAACAGAGGGCCTCACATAAGGAAAGAGGAGCTCCAAGCCCTTAAGGAATTGACTGGTCATGGTGTGAGAAAATAATGTATGGCCTTGCACAGGCGGGTGGAAGGCCGATATGGCTGCCAGATGCACCTTGATAGACGATGGCGCTAGACCCTGGGCTCTGAGATGAAGGAGGAAATCCAGTACTAGCTGGAGCAGAGCAGCCACTGGTGACATGCCGCGATTAGCAGTCCATCAGGAGAACCCTGACCATTTTGCCAGGTAAGCCTGACGCATGGAGGGCCTCCTGCTTTGAGCAGCGAACACCCTTCGAGCAGGTCCTTTCCTCTTGGTCTAACCATCGAGCAACCATGCCGTGAGGTGGAGGGCTGCAAGGCTGGGGTGGAGGAGGTGACCTTGGTCCTGAGAAAAAAGGTCTGGGTGGGTTGGCAGCAGCCACGGGGCAGGGCAATGGACAGGTCCCTCAGAGTTCCATACCAGTGTTGTCTGGGCCATGTCGGGGCAATCATAAGGACGCGAGCCTTGTCCATCTTGAATTTTTTCCAGGACCTTGCTGATCAACAGATTTGAGGAAAAGGCATACAGCAGCTGGCCCGACCAGGACAGAAGGAAGTTGTCGGAAATCGTGCCCTTGCCCAGGCCCCTCCTGGAGCAAAACTGGGGACACCGGCGGTTCTGCCAGGTTGTGAAGAGGTCTACTTGGGGAGTGCCCCACGTTTGGAAGATCCTGTGAGCCATCCCCAGGTGCAGCAACAACTCGTGCTGGGTGGAGAAGTCCCAGCTCAGGCGATCCGCTTGAGAGTTCAAGATGCCTGGTAAGAGGTGGGATTCCAAGTCGATATTGTGGGCAATGCAGAAATCCCACAGCCGGAGGCCTTCCTGGCAGAGGGTTATGGAGCGAGCTCCGCCTTGCCTGCTGATGTAGAACATCAAGGCCATGTTTCTGTGAACTCTGACTACCCTGCCTGTAAGGCATGAGCAAAAAGCCATGCAGGCCAGACTACTCTGAGTTCTTTGACATTTATGTGCAGGCCTAGCTCCTGCACAGACCACAGGCCTTGGGTATGGAGGTCTCCCACATGGGCTCCCCACCCCAAGTCTGACACATCGGATACCAATTCCATGATTGGTGAACAACTCCTGAACGAGACCCCTCAGAACACATTCTCCAGGGTGGTAAACCAAAGGAGGGAGGCTAGTACAGACTCTGGCACGGTGACAACTATGTCCAACCTGTCTCTGGACCAGGAGAATGTCGAGGCCAGCCAGAGCTGAAGGGGCCACATTCTGAGTCTGGGATAGAATACCACATACGTGCATGCTGCCATGTGACTCAGGAGCTGGAGGCACGCGCTGGCACTTGTCACAGGAAACCTCGTGATCGCCCTGATGAGATCCCTCAAAATTTCGAACCTGTCTGGCGGGACGGAAGCTCTGGCCAATGTTGTATCGAGAATCACGCCAATGAACTCTTTGTTGTAGATTTGATGTTGTTTACCAACAGTACCAGCGTGGTGAACATGGACAGGAGGAGTGTTATGTGGTCCTGTACCTGTGACCTGGAGCTGCCTTTGACCATCCAGTCATTGAGATGGGGAAGATCTGGACCTCCCTGACGTCTGAAGTAGGCCACCACCACAGACATACACTTTGTGAAGTCAGGATGCCATTGAGAGGCCAAATGGGAGGATGGTGAACTGACAGCGTTCCTGTCCTACTGTGAAGAGGAAAAAATACCTGCGGCCCTTGAATATGTGAATGTGGAAGTATGCGTCCCAGAGATTGAGGGTGGCGTACCAGTCTCTGGGATCCAGAGAGGGAATAAGGAGGCCAGGGAGACCATGCGGAACTTGAGTTTTGCCATGTACTGGTTTAGACCTCACTGGTCTAGAATGGGCGTGAGGCCTCCTTTGGCCTTTGGGATAAGTGAAATAGAGTAGTACCTTTTGTATCAGAACTCCACAGGCACTACCTCCACCGCTCCCAGGTGAAGGAGCTGCCTCACCTCTTGCCCGAAGAGGCTCTTGTGAGAGGAGTCCCTGAAGAAGGTTGGGGAGGGAGGGTGGGTAGAAAGAAATTGGAGAATACAGCCCTGGAAGATGGTGTTAAGGACCCAGCAGTCTGAGGTCAGCAGTGACCAGCCTGGGAGGAATGCGTAGAAACAGTTGAGGAAGGGTAGGGTGGGCAGATCCCTGGTGCAGACTGGTAAGTTGTCCCCGGGCATCCCATCAAAATGGGCGCTTATCCACCTGCCTGCCCTTAGATGGGTCAGGCTGGGGGGCAAACTGAGATTGCCACTGTGGACACTTCCTATTGGTTCTAGATTTTCTGAAAGAAGGTTCATGTCGGGAGTGGGTGACTTGGCTGGGGGCCTGTTGAAGCTTGAACCTAGTTTTGGCTGAGGCCGGGACATAGAGCCCAAGAGTCTTTAAGGTCGTGTGAGAGTCCTTGAGACCATGTAATTTTATGTCCGTTTGCTCCGCAAACAGGGCCTTTCCATCGAAGGGGAGGTCCTGCAGGGAGCTCTGTGCCTCGTTGGACAGCCCGGACAAGAGAAGTCACAACGCTCTCTGCATGGACACCGCAGAGGCCAGGGTTCTTGCAGCCATTTCTGCTGCGTCTGAGGCTGCCTGAAGGGCTGCTCCAGCAGGAGCGGTGCCCTCCTCCACCAAGGCCTTATACTCCTTCCTATCACTTCCTGGAGAGAGTTCATAAACTTTGGCATTGAGCCCTGTATCTGCCCAGCAGGGCTCGCTGGTCTGCCACCCTCAGCTGAAAGCTTGAAGAAAAATAAAGCTTTCTACCAAACGAGTCCAGCCTCCTCCAGTCCGTACTGGAATCAGGCTGGCCTTGGCACTCCTTGTGGGTGACTGCCTCAACCACCAGGGAGTTGGGGGCAGGGTGAATATAGAGATATTCGTGCCCACCAACGGGCATGAAATATTTCCACTCTGCCCTCTTAGAGATGGGGGTTAAGGAAGACTGGGTCTGCCACAGGACAGTGGAGATTTTTGCTACCCCTTCATGGAGAGGGAGGGCCACCCTAGCCGGCGCTGTGACTCAGAGGACATCAAAGAGGGAGTCCAATGGCTCCTCCACCTCTTCAGCCTGTAAACTGAGGTTTGAGGCCACCCTTTTCAGGAGTTCCTGGTGGGCTTCTGTGTCCTTCTGGGGAACCAGAGGAGGAGGAGGTGCTGCCGTGATGGCCTCATCTGGGGAGGATGAGAATGGAGGTGTCAAACAGATAGCTAAGGGTTAACGTCTCTTTCACCTGAAAAAAAAAAAAGTAACCTGAAGCACCTGACCAGAGGACCAATCAGGAAACAGGATTTTTTTCAACTCTGGGTGGAGGGAAGTTTGTGTCTGGGTTCTTTGTCGTCTGCCTGAATCTCTCTCAGCTATGAGGAGGATTTTTCTATTTCCTGCTTTCTAATCTTCTGTTTCCCAGTTGTAAGTACCAAAGATCAGATAGGTGATTTTTATGTTCTTTTGTATTTACGTGTCTATAGTTGCTGGAGTGCTTTAAATTGTATTCTTTTTGAATAAGGCTGTTTATTCATATTTCTTTTAAGCAATTGACCCTGTATTTGTCACCTTAATACAGAGAGACCATTTGTATGTATTTTTCTTTCTTTTTTATATAAAGCTTTCTTTGAAGACCTGTTGGAGTTTTTTCTTTAGTGGGGAAACTCCATGGAATTGAGTCTGTACTCACCAGGGAATTGGTGGGAGGAAGTAGTCAGGGGGGAAATCTGTGTGTGTTAGATTTACTAGCCTGACTTTGCATTCCCTCTGGGTGAAGAGGGAAGTGCTTTTTGTTCCAGGACTGGAATTAGAGAGGGTGGACTCCCTCTGCTTAGATTCACGGAGGTTGCTTCTGTGTATCTCTCCAGGAGCACCTGGAGGGGGGGCAAGGGAAAAAGATTTATTTCCCTTTGTTGTGAGACTCAAGGGATTTGGGTCTTGGGGTCCCCAGGAAAGGTTTTTGTGGGGACCAGAGTGCCCCAAAACACTCTAATTTTTTGGGTGGTGGCAGCAGTACCAGGTCCAAGCTGGTAACTAAGCTTGGAGGTTTTCATGCTAAACCCCATATTTTGGACGCTAAGGTCCAAATCTGGGACTAGGTTATTGACAGGAGGTGCAGTGCTTTATGTTTCCACCGGTGCCGCAGTCCCTAGCGCCTGGTCCTCTTCTGAATGCAGGGCCAGGGAGAAGTGCTCAGTTGACCTAAGGGGTTGAGAGAGGGAAGCTGACAGTCTGTCTGAGGCCCCAGCTACCTGTGGGGTTTGCGTCGGGGCCCCTCGGGTCCACTGGTACCAGGGCGCTGGCCAGGGAGTCTGGTGCCATTGCGTTTGCTGCGGCACCAGAGAGGGCTCGTCTGGGCCGCTGACTGCCGGCTCCAAGGGAAAGCTGGGCTGGTGCACAAACAATCGCTATCTGGTGATGGGGATAGGGATGAGGAGCGGTGCCGTGAGCAGGGCTGGGCTCAAGACTGAGTCAAGTGTAGAGGAGCGGGAGTACTGTCGCGTATATCTGCAGCGGCCGGTTGCCAGTGATCTATGCCTGGGGCTGTGGGAGCGGTGCTGTACTGGGAACCTTGACCAAGATAGAGAGTGCGAGCGGCATTGACGTCTGTACTGCGAGGGGCTACGGCGGCTTCTCGGAGTTGGCGACCTCCAGTGCCATCGGTCCAGTCCCACTCAGGCATGCTCTGACCTTGAGGCCTGTGCTCCCTAGATGCGGAGCAGTGCTTTGAGTACCTGTTGCTTGACATGCAGCCAATCAGATGGGGGTCGGCGGAGACCGGTGCGGGCTGCGAGCAGGGTGGTCACTCAGCAAACAGCAGAGTTGGGATCCTTCCTGCGACCATGAGCGGTACCGCCTAGGTGGCGACTGCAGTGGTCCGAGCGCTGGTTTGCCTCTAGATTGGTATGCCGCTGGGATCGTGGCAGCCGATACCGGAAGAGACATTGCATCTCAAGCTGTCTGTAGGGCCTCTGGCATGGAGGCCACCTGTATGTTGCCACTGGCATCTGGGGAGGCCGGCTCAGAGTGGGCTGGGCGACTTCGCTCTGAGTCGGAGGCCATGAGGCAGAGGGGGATTGAGAGCTGCCCAGCACAGGTCTAAGCTCGCCCCCAGCCTTGTCCCGGTGTCTTGACGTAGATGATCGCTTCTTCGTCTTCTTAGTGTCTCCCATGGATGAGGAGTGGTGCTGGCTGGTGGAAGGCACCACTGGGTCACCGAGCACCAATGCTACGGTGCTCGGTGCCGATTCAGAAGGGCGCAGCAGTGTCGGGGTCAGGGCCAACTCCATCAATATGGCTTAGAGCCGTACATCCCGCTCCTCCTTAGTATGGGGCTTAAACTATCTGCAAATTTTGCAGCAGTCGCTGATGTGGGTTTTTCCAAGACTGCATAAGCAACTAGTGTGCAGGTCATTTATAGGCATAGGCTATTTACATGTGCCGCATGACTTAACGCCCAGGGCATGGGGCATGTCCCAACCTGGGAGCAGTTATTAGAGGCTCTTCTACTTTACTATTATAGATTTATATATTTTTTACTTTTAAAACTACAGGTACTAACTATCTACAGAACTAAACAGTCCAAATGGGAAAGGCTACAGCAACGAAATGGAGCACAGCAGTTCTGAAGCACCGTCACTGACGGGAAGAAGGAACTGGGGGTGAGGGGAGCGCACAGTACCCCTTATACCACGCCATGGTGGCGTCACTCCAGGGGTCACTTCTGGCAGGGTGCACATGGCAAGCACGCACACCTACTGTGGAATGCACATGAGCGATCAGTCAAAGAAGAACTAAGAAGGGTTGAGGTGGCGCTCCCTCATATAGCCCGTGGTGGGGCTATGAGCATAAGATGCAAGCGCCATCTCGTAGGGTTAAGGCTCGGCAAAATTCTCCAGCTCCGGTGCACTGGGTGTACACACACATAAATGAAATACACGGCTGCATCTACTCAAAGCAGAACATGTCACTTCTTCCTTCCTGTCTAAAACCATTAGCCTATTGACTAGTAATGTCATGTCCATTTGTTATTTGTACTGCAATAGCTTTTGGGAATACTATTCAAGAATCAGGGGCCCACTATACTAGGTGCTGTACAGACACACAATGAAGGAACAGTCCCTCTCCTGAACAGTTCTCAAGGTAGGTTCTTATTATCCATTCCCACAATCTTTTTATACCACAACCCCAATTCCCTTGTGTCTGTAGAGGACTGTTTGGCTGGAATCAAGGCAAGTAACCATGGCTGGTTGATGCCTGATGGCAGTAGTTTCTGGTGGTGGGTGGGTGCTCTGTGCTAGATGGGAGGTGCTGGGTACTAGAGGTGCTGGAGGTGCTGGATTGAAGTGGCACCTGGTAAAGAAGTCCAGGGGCGAGGAGGCAGCAGCTGAGGATTGCTCGCCAAGTTGAATAAAGGGTGATGTTTTAGCTCCTACTCTCTACCCTGACATCACAGTCTGCTCCAAGAAAATGCCACTTAAATATAATGAAGAACTAGCTGAATTCTGTGACTGGCAGGGTCCAGGAAGCCAGCTCCTTCTCATCTTCAAACATTGCTTCATTGGAGAAGAGCTTAGTGTGTGAAGACTGGGAAGAAGGTAAAAAAAAGAATAGCTGAACATGGGACTTACCAATAAGGAGCAGAGCTTTTCATTACATCTTCTTAATTCACTGCCCCTGGATCTAGCAACCAGCGAGTTTTGGCAATTTGCTATGACACCTCCCTCATCAGATCACTATATAGTAGCAGTAGCTGGAAGTCCTGACCCCATTTGATTTAAAATATAAATATATTTTCTCAGTACATTATGGATATCTGATTCATAATGACCTTTTCATTAATCAATCCATATACCATACAGTCAATTCTTCCTAAGTCAATTCTTCCTAAGAATATCAAAATATTAACAATAAAAAATAAAGACATAAAACAATATAAATCCTCACCTCTAACTCCTTTTCATCAAAATACTGTAGCCACTGAAGGGGAACAACTTCATTAAAACCATCAAGGAAAGCTTTGGTTTGTTCTCTTACTCCCCGAGAAAAACGCCATTCTGCCATTAGGCTGGGGAAAAAAAAAGAAATTTTAGAGAAAATAATTAATGTGCTGGGAAGATTACCTCTTTTATACATATTAGGGTCTGATTCTACTCTCTCTGACACTAGTGTAACTCCACAAACTACAGTGGAGTTACTACTGATTTAAACCAGTATAACAGAGCAGAATCAGGTCCACAATGTTATAAACACTAACTTCAGAGCAGTATCTTGATCCTGAATTCCTTTCCCTATCCAAAGTTATACTCTATATTACTGCTAGTCTGCAATCTGAACCATCAATGTTTCAACCGCCGTGCTGCCACTCTTCAGGATGAAAACTCTTAATAGAAAAGGACACTATCCTGTTTAGAAACAACATTTGAGCTACCTCAAAATTACTATAATCGTGGCGTGCAGACGGTCTCCATTAACTATGAAAATATACTCCTCCTCCCCCCCCCGCCAAAAAAAGAAGTATTATAGGCAGATCTGATAATTCCCCAGAAGCTCAGGCTGCCCAACACTTCCAATTATAAGACCCTGTTTTCAGTTGCTTTTAATTTAGTCAAACTGCAGACATATTCCATTCAGGATGTCTGCCTCATGCTGTTTTGTTTTTGTTTTTGTTTTTTTTTTTGGGGTGGGGGGGAGGAGAAACTGAAATAGTCTATATCTTTTCCAAATGCAATGATTAGGGGAAAATCCATTGTCTAGCCAATGTTAATTAAAAAACATACAACCATTTAATTGAGAAACTTCAAGTTTGGAGCAGGGATTTTATATCTAGCAGGAGTGGGGGGGGGGGAGAGGAAAATCACTCTGCTGTCAGAGGTGACTTTTATCATCTCCATGAAAGTTTGCTAAATTAAGCCAAGTTAAGAACCTCTAAAAATCTCATTTCACACATGCTCCGAGACTTGTTAGTTTGATAGAAAAAAAATCTCTGAAGTTCGTCTGCTGTGTGCTGCTCCAGAACTTCTAAGCTCCAATGTGCTGACTGGACTACGCATATGTCATCCCCACAAAGCAGCATAGTGTGCTCCAGCCCAGGACTGCAGAACTGAGCAGGATTTTCCCTGCACTGCTCCTCCCAGCTGCTGGGGGTTGCTGTTGAGCTGAGTACAGGAACTGAGCTAGTGCTGTGCTCTTAGTACTCCCTGTGTTGGCATCCAGGTAATGAGTGGGAAAATGAAGCAACAGCTACACTGGAATGCACAATTTGAGGAGTAGGGGGTTGTACAGATGGATGGACAAGGAGAGAAGGAGCTGCAGGACATGGGTGGCACAGCATCAGAGGAAGGAGAACACGTGTTGGGGGGGAAGCAGATGGGGCAAATAGGTGAAGAGGAGGAGAGGGATGTTAGTTAAAGTAGGAGAGATTTAATAGAAGCAGGGGGAAGAGGGCTTGGATAGGATCAGAGGGAGGAGAAGAGCAGAAGCTTCGGTGGGCAGCTAAGAACAGAGGCACAGAGACAGGAAAGGGTTACAGGGGCAGAAGGGCCTATAACTAGGGCTCTGTGTTTGTCACAGAGATTGTGGAAGTCACGGATTCTGTGACTTTCTGTGACCTCCGTGACTTCTGCAGAGGCCAATGTGGCTGACCCCAGGGCCACCCGCTCAAGTGGTCCCAGGGACAGCCACACTGGCTGCTACTGGAGTGGCTCTGCAGCAAGCCATTGGGGCAGCCCCAGGGCCAGCCACACGAGCCGCTGCTCAGGTGGCCCTAGGCAGCGGTCCCTAGGCAGCCGGAGCAGCTGCTGCTCCTGGAAGCTGGTCCCGCTGCCCCCCCCCCAGGTTGCCCCACCCCTCCCAAGATTTAGTCGGGGTATTTATAGTATAAGTCATGGATGGGTCATGGGCAATCACACGGCCCTGTGACCCGTCCATGACTTTTACTAAAATACCCATGACTAAACCATAGCCTTACCTATAACCACTGGAGCACATTGCTTTATTAAACCTGGATTTGAATCCAGGAGTGCTCAAGTGTTTACATTTCTTTACTGTCAGAGAACAGCTGTGAATTCACTGTCAAAATGTGTCTATTTTAATGTAATTTCCATACAGTTCACATTATATACCCAGGCACTCTATACTCTACTCAGGTCATGAGTGACTAGGAAATTAAAAAACAAAACAAAAAAAATGCGGTATTTAGTAAGATATACAAAGTTATCATGTGTGAACTCTCCACTCAGTAAAGCTCTCCAAGACTGTATAAAGAAGAAGGGGGAGAAAGCAAACAGGTTGGCTTCTGCTTCTTAAATATGTAGTGAAAAACAGTCATAAATTTGCCAAATAAAGCCTGACTAAAGCAACAGAAGAAAATTAAAAAATATTTGGCATTCTTTTAAACTCCTATACAGTAACTCCTTGCTTAACGTTGTAGTCATGTTCCTGAAAAATGTGACTTTAAGTGAAATGATGTTAAACAAATCCAATTTCCCCATAAGAATTAATGTAAATGGGGGGGAGGGCTAGGTTCCAGGGAAATTTTTTTCACCAGACAAAAAGGACTATATTATAAGTTTTAAACAAACAATTTAATATTGTACACAGCAATGACAATTGTGAAGCTTGGTTGATATGGTGAAGTCAGAGGATGGGATATTTTCCAGGGAATGCCTTACTGGTAAATGATGAACTAGCACTCGGCTGAGCCCTCAAGGGTTAGCACATTGTTGTTAATGTAGTCTCATACTCTACAAGGCAGCACAAATGGAGGGAGGGGAGACCCTTTAAGTACATTAACCCCACTCTAAGTACATTGCCTTTTTAAGTAGATCAGCAAGTTGAGACAGCAGCTGCTGTCAGCAAGCTTCTTGCGTCCTGAGTCTTGTCGTGTGTCCCCCTTGCTCTGTGGAGATGGGGTAAGTGGGGGGCAGGAGCAAGCGAACACCCTGACATTAGTCCCTGTCTTCCCCCTGCCTGCTCAGCACAGAAAGCAGGAAGCTTCTGGGAGCTGCTGCAAGGCAGATGGGGGGAGGGACAGCTGAACTGCTAGCAACTGATAGCCTGCTGGGAGGCTACCGCACAGGGAACTTAGGGGAGTGGGGAGCTGATGGGGGGCTGCTGGTCCACCCGGGTTCTAAGCCCCCACCAGCAAGCTGCAACGGGCTGCTCTTTCTGCAAGCAGTGGACAAAGCAGGCGGCTGCCAAACAACGTTACAAGGGACTTTAAATAAGCAACTTTAAATAAGCATGTTCCCTAATTGATCAGCAACGTAACAACAAAACAACATTAACCAGGATGACTAAGTGAGGAGTTACTGTAATTGCCTACCCAATGTATTCTTCTTTGTTGTCCTCAGTTACCAAGATATTTGACCCTCCTGATTTCAGTTCATGAGAAGTAACTTTTCCCAAAAGTTCCATGTCAACACAGAAGTACATTTCTAAATTACACTCTTCAATGTTGTTGTCCCTGTGGAAAGAAACAAGTAAAATCAAACAAATATAAAAATTTAACTTTTTTTTTTATCTATAACATCTGAAAAAAAAAATCTACAAACCTTATCCAAATTAGGGAATTATAAAATTCAGTATCAATAGATTCCAAATCTTTAATAGTAAGTTTCTTACTTAGCATGCGCTTGTAGAATGGTAGAGAAAAACCCGTGTCAATAAATTTGCCATGAAACAATGCCTATAGAGGGGAGGAAGAAAAAAGTTTAAATGACAATTGCTTCAACTCATTTTAGCATGGCTCAAGTAATCTTTCGGAAAAGAAGTTACATAAATAGCAGATGAAAAGAATTGTCCACCAAGAGTAGCACTTAGATTTTTCAAAAAAGACCCATAAAGTGGTGAGTATAAAGAAACTAATAACATTTTGATAGATATTTGGTTTGGCAATGATTCTTTATAATTACATAAGTTGTAAATTCGTAGGTATATTATTTTCTTATGTAACAGTAAACCTGACAGAAATCATCTAACATTTTTTCATAAGCTACATTGGCATGGGTGCTTAAAACCAATTGTCACTTGATGCTCTTAAGGTACTCCTGCTCTATCTAGAAATTATATATATATATCACAGCATGTAAACAAGATTTTTAAAACTCAATCACTGAAATGCTCCTGGAAGAGATTCCTCCTGGGTCAATTAAATAGACTTTGGAAATTGACTCTTTGAATGAAATCTTTTACTGTCATTCCTATTTTCTGAGTGTGTGCGTGCGCATATGCATCTGTACGCACACAGGATCTGCTCTGGTTATTAATTCTATTTGCTCTTTACATAGCAGTAACTAGTGCTAAGCACTTTACAAACATAAAAGAATACACTTTCTCTTCTGTGAAACCCTTAATTTTGCTCAGTTCTGATCCACTACATTTTACTCACTAAGATGATTCACTTTAAGCTGTGTTGCTTATATTTACTTGTCACTGAGAGAACGCTAACAAAAAAAAGCAGCAGTTGGGATTTCATTACTGATAAAAATATGTATACCAAAAGTTAAGAAGCTCTCTGGACCTGCCAGAAGACTAAAAGCTACATTTCAATGTATGCAGACTTTTAAAAAGTATTCATCCTATTATTACATGCCTGAGAAATTAAGTTTTGATAAACATTTCACTACTCACTTCAAATAGATTTTGATTACAAATTACTTGCCTTTAAATATGTCAGCTCTTACCTTTGACCTCGTTTCTTTTTATTTTCCACTCCTACAGTTAGCCAATGATCCTCACCTTATTATCCCTAATATCTCTTCTCACAAATGTCTGCATTTCTTTCAGAGTGACTCTTACGTTTGAAGTGACCTTCAAAAATGGTATGCTTTACCGTTTACCTCATTCAAATCACTTCTAATAAAGTACTTTTGCACCACAAGCTACCAAGCCAGAAATGTTTAATTTTAGGGGAAAAAAATCCTAACAATTAAGTAGACTGCCATCTTCGATTAGTATCTCTCTATTACAGGTGGAACTGGTAGCGCTACCTATTATTAAGGTTGCATCACATTTCTCACTATAAGACACTGTTTTCAGTTGTGTTAACTTTGCCAAGCAAGCACCTCACAGGTTGCTTACTTGGCCTTATGTAGGTATGCATTGTTCAGATTTCTCAAGTAGCAGTGGTGACCAAGAGTGTCCACTTTGTGGTCATCAGTGATTCCAAACCTTTATCTTTGGTTTGAACTCAGTTTGATTCTTGCACACAAGATAATACACTCTGAATCAGAGTTGTTATGAGGAATTACAAGGATTACTTTCATTACCCTAATCAGAACATTGTATGCTATAGTTGGTCACATCTGGTGCACTTCAGAACAGATAGTGGCATGTACAGGAGGGAGATTGAGACTGATAGGGAGCCCAATCCTGAAGAGTGGTGACTGAGATGGTGTGGGAAATGAAATGGGACTGGGACAGGGACTTGAAGGAGATGGGACAGAAGGGTTCCAGCATAGGGGGAGTGTACACATAGGTCTGTGCCTACTAGGACATACTCCCCTTTACAGCCTAGAATGGAAGCCAAGTTTTTTGAGTCTCACCATTCCTCTGCTGGTAGCATATACTTGTGAATTCCACTGGCACACATCTCTCTCTCTAGTGCTTTTTGACTCAGAGGATGATAACCTACTATTGCTATCAGTTACACCATTAGCTCAAGTAGCAGAGGTCTTTATGGGAACCTAAAGATTCCAGATCTGCTTATGATTCATGTAGGTGTCAGTCTGATGCCAGATGGAATTTGTTTTTTTTGAAAACCTAGGAAATTACACAACCAATCCACCTCTGCTCACAGTAAGTAAGTAAATAAATAAATAAAAACTTATGTTGAAAGAACATTAAGATTGCAAAGTCAAGCCCTCAAAATTTAGGAAATGACAGAGTTAAGATTACCTGTGCAAACTTAATTCAGCCATATGTATTATGACACAGTTTTTAAAAACACGTATTACTTTTTTCCACAGCATCCCTGCCTCATTTATGGAATCATTCTTTTTACCCTACACATGCGCTGCATGGCCCTAAGCCTTATTTACCTAACACCATTCAAACCATGTATGGAATACAAAATTGTTTATTTCCTCCACTATATTTTTATAGTGCTCTCACCCAAAGTATCAGAGTGCTTCAAAGCACTAATGAACTTAACTACACAAAATCCTTGTGTAATTAGATAATTTCCCCATTTTCTGCCTAGAGAATGGAGGGACAGATAGATTAAAGCCCAAATTGTCAAACATGTCCACTAATTTTGGGTGCTTAACTTCAGACACCTAGAGCCTGATTTTTTTTTAAGAGTACGTTTTAAATACTCAAAGCAGAGCTCTACTTGACTTTAGTTGCTGTTGTGAGTGCTCAACATTTCTCCAAATCTGGACCCAGATGTCTTGCACTGGACACCCAAAACATGAAAAACATACTATTAGTGACCACCTGTGAAAATTCTGGTTTTAAGTAACATGCCATCCATTACAAAGGAACTTCATGACACAGTCAAGAGTAGAATCTGTTTCTTCAGAATGGCATTTAACTGCCTTCACCAGGAGACCACTGTGACAGAGGTCCATTGGTACCAACTGGCAAAGGATTCATTGTTATTTACAAGCCTGTCTCAGACATGACAAGCTCACTACACCTAATACACTGCTTTTGTGTATTTATTCATAAAGGGTACCATGTGAAAGCTTGTAACTTAATCATTGGGAGGTGTGTGTACAGGTAATATTTAAGGAATAATGGAACTATACTGAAAATTATGCCCATATGATCTTGGAGTGAAAGTGAGTCACCAGGGAATAATGTGTCTTGTGATGGCCCACTTATGTAGAAGGGAGTTGTCACGCCTCTCTGCCTAATCAATTATGTAACATATTGTCTCGATTGTCTACCTTTGCATCTACTCAAAAAGACAATGGAAAGCCACCCAAGACAAAATATAACATTGAAAGCACATAAAAAGGAAAAGGAAAAACACAATAGTAAGGGGATCACTCTGTCTATGAATAAAGACAAAAGACTGATTTAGTATACTACATGGTGGAGAGAGAGACACTCTAGATCCATTCACTGAGGAGGTACTTTGATGATTGGCATTGCTTCATGAAAGACTGGGTCCTAGCTTCTTCGGGCTATCAAGCACTTTGCAGTGAGAATCTACTTTTAGAGATAGGAAAGGTAACTATTAATAAGTATAGGCCCTAGTTCGCGTTTTATGATTTTGTTTTATATGAAATCATCTGTTTACATCACTTGCACTTGTTTCCATTTGAATCTATTCTTTCCTAAATCAATTTTATTTTGTTTGCTATCACTGAACTCAAGTGCTGTGTGTAATACAGAAACAGGGGGCTAAGGCAAATCTGGTAAACTGGAGTACAGTTCTTTCTTTGGGAACAAGGGATCTGGGATTTCTTTGGGTATCCAGTAATTAGCGGCTGGATACCACAGTATCTATGAAGGGACTCTGGGCTTAAACAAAGCAGGTCCGGGGAGGCTTAACAGCCCAAAGAACAGTGCTTGAGGAGCTGACAGGCTGGTTGCGTTAGGGAGCTAACAACCAACTAGTACAAGCAGCAAAGAGTCCTATGGCACCTTATAGACTAACAGATGTTTTAGAGCATGAGCTTTCATGGGTGACTACCCACTTCATCATGCATCTGACGAAGTGGGTATTCATCCACAAAAGCTCATGCTCCAAAACGTCTGTTAGTCTATAAGGTGCCACAGGACTCTTTGCTGCTTTTACAGATCCAGACTAACACGGCTACCCCTCTGATACTTAGTACAAGCAGGACTCCCTCACACTAGAGGTAGGTGGCAACAAGGTAATTCACAGCCCTAAAAGCCTCAAGAAGCATCACAAGCATCTTTTCTTTTCCTGAAATCCCCTCTCATTCACTATATATCTTCAAACTTTTACAGCAAATGAATCAGGGTCCTACAGCCTCATTTACTATACAACCCTGATTCAGCACCATAGCACTGTCCCATCCTCTGCCCTGAATGAGGCAAGGATCATGTAGAAAAAAAGTAGGATGTGATCATGTAATTACAATACATAAGCACAAGGGTACTGAATCAGACATTTTAAAATCAGCAGGTGTGGATAATGTGCATCAAAGAGTTTTAAAGGAGCCAGCTGCAGAGCTTGCTGGACCATAAATGCTGGCTTTCAATAAGTCTTCGAACACAGGATACATTCCAGAAGACTGGAAAAAAGCTAAAATATTTAAAAAGAGTAAATGGGATTACCTGGATAATTGTATCCCTCTCAGTCTGACAACAAATCTGGGTAAGACAATGAAGCAGCTGATACCTGACTTGATTAATATAGAATTCAAGGATATATATAGTTAATGCCATCAACCTAAGTTTATGGAAAAGATTGTGTAAAACTAACGATTTTTTTAAAATAAAAGATTACAAGTTTGGATGATAAAGATAATAGAGTTGATGCAATATACTTAGATTCCGGTAAACCATTTTACTTGGTACCATTCAACCATTTGATTAAAAAACTAGAATGATAGAAAATTAATATGGCACACATTTAATGGATTAAAAGCTGGCTAAATAATCTCAAAATGTAATTGTAAATGAGCAATCATTGAACCGGTGTGTTTCTAGTGGGATCCAACTGTTCTTAGTCTTACGCTAGTTAACATATTTCTCAATGACCTGGAAGAAAACAAAATTACTACTGATAAAATTTGCAGATGACACAAAACTTGGAGAAGTGGGAAAGAATGAGGACAGGCCACTAATACAGAGTGCTCTAGATCACTTCGTAAGCTGGAATCAAGCAAATAATATGCATTTTAATACTACTAAATGTAAATGTATACATCCAGGCACAAAGAATATAGACAATACTTACAGGATGAGAGACTCTATTCTGGGAAATTGAAAAAGATTTGTGGGCTGTGGTGGATAATCAGCTGAACACGAGGTCCCGTGACTAAAAGGGTTAATGTGATCCTTGGATGAATAAACAGTGGAATCACAAGTAGCAGCAGAGAGTTTATTTTAGCTCTATATTGGCACTGCTGGAATACTGTGTCCAGTTCTGATGTCCACAATTCAAAAAGGATGTTGATAAACTGACGAGGGTTCAGAGAAGAGCCATGAGAGAGATTAAGAATTAGAAAGCCTCCACTATAGTGATAAATACAAGGAGCTCAATTATTTAGTTTAACAACAAAAAGATTAAGTGTTGACTTGATTACAGCCTATAAGTACCTACGTGGAGAATAAATATTTAATTATGGGCTCTTCAGTCTAGCAGAGGAAGGTATAACACAATTCAATAGCTGAAAGTTGAAGCTAGACAAATTCAGACTGGCAATATGGCATGCATTTTTTAAAAAGTGAGGGTAATTAATCACTGGCACAATTTATCACAGGTCGTGGTGGATTCTCCAACCCTGCCAATTTTTAAATCAATATTTTAAAAAAATCAAAGATATGCTTTAAATATTCTTTTGGGGAAGCTCTATGGCTGTGCTACACAGAAGGTCAGAGCACATGATCACAATGGTCCCATCTCGTCCTGGAATCTATGAAACCACAAAAACTAAAGTTTGCACAGCCAATCTTAATTTTGACATTTTCTAATTTTTTTGAGTGCTTGACACTGCAACCATAACATTTTACTAGTGCTTTTGGATGGAATTTTTTTAAAAAACCTAAACTAAAAAACACAACAGAAATTCTATCATGTGGAATCATTTAACTCCCATGTCAGTTCATCAGTTGGGTTCAGACCTGTAGATCAACAGCAGACCTCTACTGCTTGAGCTAAAGGAATAAACAGCTGCTTACTACTACATGGACCAATACACACAGTTTGCCAGAGGGTTTCCCAATTTGCTAATAGCAGAGAAATGTATGACTCGGGACTCTTGGTTCAGCTCAAGATCTGTAAGGCATTGCATCTAGTATTACAGAGCCTTCCTGTCCCAACAGAGGCAGAATGGGCCTCCATTACAGCCAAATTTTCAGACATTAGGTGCAGAATGGGCCTCCATTACAGCCAAATTTTCAGACATTAGGTGCATAATGGACATTATGCCAGCGGCATATGTTAAAATGACTCTCTCAATTTAAGGAGGGTGTGTGTGACTGAGAATCAAGGGACAGTGTGATCAGCTCCCTATCATCCTCCATTACACCTAAGATCCGTCCAGGTTCAGTGAGATGATTTACAGTGTAAAGTAAACAATACTTGAGTAGTTTTTGACTAGTCTTTTGTAAAAATTAAATTAATGTACACTTTTGCTGTAGCCTACATAGTTTGGAGAGTCTTCTTATGAAGATTTTTGGACAGATTTTCAAGAAGATACTTAATTAGACAGCCAAATGATTTGATTTTTTTCATATACCTCAACATTCTGTATGAAGTGTATGCATCAAACTTAGACTAACGTTTTGACACCTCTCTTCTGCTCACAATCTTTATGATCATCCTCAGGAACCGTATGAATGT
This sequence comes from Gopherus flavomarginatus, assembly GCF_025201925.1. Lineage (NCBI taxonomy): Eukaryota > Metazoa > Chordata > Testudines > Testudinidae > Gopherus > Gopherus flavomarginatus. The sequence continues at coordinate 252,068,978 of NC_066618.1, read as the reverse complement.
AATAGACTTTTATAGTTAATGAATGATACTGGATCAACAGCCGTACATAGTTAAGTTTCCTATTTATCTAGAGCTGAAATAATCTTGTGGAAGAAATGTAAGCAGATACATACATTTTATTGTTTCTGTAACAAATTTAAAATTAACCAAAACAACAACAAAAAAATACTTTTAGAATTCAACTTACCATAGCAATAAAGCGCCCAATGAAACAGAAATATGAAAGATGATCTGGATTAATTGTTGATGCTGGATTTATCTGCAGACAGTAGTTGCTCTTGCCAGCATACTCAAATAGACAGTACATAGGGTTTAGAACTTCATGGGAAAGTAAGAAAAACCATTCTCTAAACAGAACAACACAAAACAGAGAGATAATCCATAACAAGTACAGATTTTTAATCACAGCTTCCTACAAATGGATAAGCAAAAATATTGTTCACACTGCTGTATTAGAAAGAACATGATGCACAGCATTGTATATGTACTACAAACAAAAAAAGGCCATAAAAAATTAACACTAGCAAGTCAAGTTCTCAGAAGTTAGGAAACGTCAGAATTAAAGTTCCTGTGCAGCCTTAATTCAGCTCACTTCTGAGTCTGCCTTATGATACAATCTTTAATTATATGACTACATATTATATTTTTCCCCCACAGGACCAGTGCCTCAATCAGTGCACATGATAGACGGTGTTCATCAAATGAGCAAGTATTCAATATTTCATTTTTCCTCATAATTCAATGTGTGGCCCCATGCCTTATTTACTGCACACCATTCACACCCTATGCTGAACACATGGATCAGCCACTGAAGAGGAACGAGACACACACTTTGCCCGTGAGTTTCACAGCTATTGAGGTTCAAAAAACCTCAGATGTATTCCATGCTTTTGAAGAGCATTTTGGGGTACAGACCTTTTTGCCTCTACCTCTACCCAGCCTGCCCTTCCCAACCCCTAGCATTTCGCTACCGCCACCAACCTGCCCCTTTCTGTTTCTTTCTGCCCTGCTCCTATCAACTCCCAGCCTGTCTCCCTAATTTCTCTGCACCTAACCTCTATGCATTTAAGTAGCACTGTTTCTTCCTTCTCCTCCATACTGCCTGAATACCAGCAAGTGGAGCACTGAGAGCACAAGAAAAACACTTTCTGTCCTCATTTAAGGGTCCTGGCATCACAGTAGCACCCAGCTGTCAGGACAAGGAATTGCAGGGAAAGGAGAGGTTACTCACCTCGTGCAGTAACTGGGAGTTCTTTAAAATGTGTCCTCTTGTGGATGTTCCACAGCAGGGACATGTGCCCCAGGCCTCTGATTGGAGATTTTTAGTAGCAGTGCCCATTCTGCCCACACATGCGCCCTACACATCCTTGTGCCCTGTACCAAGCCTATATAGGGCTACACGGGTGAACTGCCCTCAGTTCCTTCTCTACTGCAAAACCCACAGAGGCAGCTCTGAAGCAGGGGAGGAGGATGGGTTGCAGAGTACCCACAGGGATACGCATCTCAAAGAACTCCAGTTACTACACAAGTTGAGTCACTGCTCTGTCTTCGAGTAGCGTCCCTGTGGGTGTTCCAATTTAGGTGACTCCTTAGCAGTAACCCTTTAAGGAGGTGGGAGTTTTGGAACAGAGTCTATCACTGAAGAAAGAACAGCACTGCCTACTGCTGCATCTGATCTTGCAGCATGAATTAGGGCATCGTGGTCAGAAAACGTGTGCACCAAGGACCATGTTGCTGCCCTGCAAATTTCAGTAACTGGTACGTCTTTGAATACAGATACAGACATAGCAGTAGAGTATTCAGTCACTCTTATTAGATATGTAACCTCGTTGAAACCATAGTAGGCAATAATATATTCAGCGATCCACTTAAAAAGTCTGAGGGGAGACAGGTTTAAAGGAGCACTTATCTGCAGTAGAAACAAAGTCTAGGGGTTTTCCTAAATGGTCTTGTCCTGTCCACATAAAAGGTTAAGGTCCGCTTAACATCTAGTATATGAAAAGAAGACTTTTGTGAAAACTGATGTGGCTTAGGAAAAATAAACAAAAGGTGAATAGTTTGGCCGATGTAAAATTCAGAGGACACTAGGTAAGAACTTAGGATGAAGTCGTAAAGACACTTTCTCCTTGGAGAACAAATTAAAGGGAGGATCTTCCATTAGAGCCCTTTAAGCAGAAGTGATGGCCACCAAAAAGGCCATCTTCATAGACAGAAGAAGCAGTGAACACATAGCTAATGGCTTAGACAGTTGTTCTGTGAGATGGTTAAGAACTAGGTTAAGATCCCAAAACTGCATAGGGGGTCTAATCTGCAGTAAAATCCATGCCTGATGTCAGTACTGCGGGGGTGTGACATTCCCCTGGTGTTATCTGGACCAGTGATCTGCTAGGTCACTCCAATCCTCGACTCTGGGAGCCAGCCTTACCCTGCTCTGCTGTGAGAACCCCCACTCATGGGCTGTTCATGCACAGCCTCTAGCATGTAAGCCGCTTGTATTGTGCAATGGAATGATATTAGCCAATATCTCCAGTCCCAGACACAACCCTAGGAACCTCCGTCTTACAGTGTCCAGTAATGCCTGCTGGACGCTGCAAACTTATGAGTTCGTCAATTTAACAAAGAAATTCATAGGTACCAGGCTTGTTATCCCAAGGTGAGTCTCTGACACTCTTCAAACCAAATGCACTGCTTCAGGTAGAATAAACAAACATATTTATAAATTATAAAAGATAGATTTTAAGTGATTATAAGTCAAAGCACAAGAAGTCAGATTTGGTCAAACGAAATAAAAGCAAAAAGCATTCTAAGCTGATCTTAACACTTTTAGTGCCTTTACAAACTTAGATGCTTCTCATCACAGACTGGCTGGTTACCCTTCAGCCAGGCTCTCCCCTTTGATCAGCACTTCAGTCACTTGGTGGTGATGGTATCTGTGAATCCTTACCTTAAGATTATGAAGCTTCTTATCAGTTTTACTAGAAAACAGAAAGGGGCCTTCGAACAGGAGGTCTTGAAGAGAAGGTTAGTCACCCTGTGCAGTAATTGAGGCTCTTCGAGATGGGTGTCCCTCTGGGTGCTCCACTTCTGGTGATGTCTGTCTCTGTGCCTTTGATCTGAGAATTTCTGCAGCAGCGTTCATGTAAGTTGTGCATGCCCTCTCCCTGTCTCACATTGTTGTTGGCGCCTAACACACATCGCGTGACCAGACCATTGCTCTTCAGTTCCTTCTCTACCACAGAGTCTGGACATTGAACTCTGAATTAGGGGGAGAAGGGTGGGTAGTGGAGCACCCACAGTGACATTCATCTCAAAGAATTTCACCTCAGTTACTGCACAGGGTGAGTAACCTCCTCCTTCTTCGAGGACCGTTTCTGTGGGTGCCCCACTTCAGGTGACTGTTGAGTGGTGCCCCTCGGTGGATGTAAGGGGCTTCGTAGTTGCATGAATAAGTGATAACACAATAAGTCCTAACAGTGCAGCCAATCTTGAGCCCTGGTTGATTGCATAATGTTTTGTGAATGTGTGCACGGACACCCAGGTGGCTGCTCTACATATATCCGTGAGCAGTATGTTCTTTAGAAAGGCTACTGAAGTTGATAGCGATCTGGTGGAGTGGGTTTGGATCCCCAGTGGGGGTTGCAGATCCTTCCATTGGTAGCAAAGGTGAATGCACCATTTAGATAGTTCCACTATTTCCAAACAGAGGCTTTCAGATAGATCCAAAGTTGAAATAAAAAGCCTCGGTGACTTTTTGAAGGGCTTAGTTCTTTCAAGGTAGAATGCTAAGGCACATCTGACGTCTAGAGTATGTAGTACTGAGTCCTGTTTATAACCATGAGGTTTAGGGAAGAATGAGGGAAGATGGACTCGTTGGGCTAAATGGAAAGAAGGTGGTACTTTAGGTAAAAATTTTGGATAAAGTCTTAGGGTGACTTTGTCCTTGAAAAAGATGATACATGGTGGGTGTGCCATGAGGGCCTCTAGCTCTCCCATTCGGCAAATTGATAGCTACTAAGAACATCACCTTCATTGACAGATGTGTCAGAGATTATTTTTCGAAGAATTCAAATGATGGCCCAGTGAGGCAGCGTAGTACCAAGTTCAAGTCCCAAAGTGGGGTAGTTACACATATTTTAGGGTAGACATTTCTGATACCCTTAAGGAAATATCTGGTGATCAGGTGGGCAAATATAGACATCCCGCCCACCTTGCGGTGGAAAGCGGTAAGCGCTGCGAGATCTACTCTGATTGAACTAAGGGATAATCCAGATTTCTTTAGCTCCAATACATATTCTAATATCATGGGTAAGGGAGCGGTAACAGCCCTGGCTTGTTTATTTTGACACCATATGTTTGAATCTCTTCCATTTATGCAGATATATATGCATATCGCGGACGACACTAACTTGGGAGGAGAGGTAGATATGCTGGAGGGTAGGGATAGGGTCCAGAGTGACCTAGACAAATTGGAGGATTGGGCCAAAAGAAATCTGATGAGGTTCAACAAGGACGAGCGCAGAGTCCTGAATTTAGGACTGAAGAATCCCATGCACTGCTACAGATTGGGGACCGACTGGCTAAGCAGGAGTTCTGCAGAAAAGGACCTGGGGATTACAGTGGACAAGAAGCTGGATATTAGTCAACAGTGTGCCCTTGTTGCCAAGAAGGCTAACGGCATATTGGGCTGCATTAGTAGAAACACTGCCAGCAGATGAAGGGAAGTGATTATTCCCCTCTATTCAACACTGGTGAGGCCACATCTGGAATACTGCGTCCAGTTTTGGGGCCCCCACTACAGAAAGGATGTGAACAAATTGGGAGAGAGTCCAGTGGAGGGCAATGATTAGGGGCCTGGGGCACAAGACTTATGAGGAGAAGCTGAGAGAACTGGGCTTATTTAGTCTGCAGAAGAGTGAGGGGGGATTTGATAGCAGCCTTCAACTACCTACCTGAACGGGGGTTCCAAACAGGATGGACCTCGGCTGTTCTCAGTAGTGGCAGATGACCGAACAAGGAGCAATGGTCTCAAGTTGCAGTGGGGGGAGGTCTACATTAGATATTAAGAAAAACTATTTCACTCAGAGTGTGGTAAAGCACTGGAATGGGTTACCTAGGGAGGTGGTGAAATCTACATTCTTAGAGGTTTTTAAGGCTTGGCTTGATAAAACCCTGGCTGGGATGATTTAGTGGGATTAGTCCTGCTTTCAGCAGGGGGTTGGACTAGATGACCTCCTGAGGTCTCTTCCAACCCTAATCTTCTATGATTCTGTGTGTGGTTGTCCTTCTGCTCTTTAGTAATATGTCCTTCACCTTCACTATGTCCTTCAGGTCAGTTCATCATGATGGAACCATGTAGCAGCCATCCTCTCAGGTGAAGTCTCTCCAGGTTCAGGTGGTAGACCTGTCCAGCATCCTGAGAGAAAAGGATTGGCACAAGTGGAAGAATGGGTAGTGTACATACCATTATCCACAAAGGTACGAGTAGCAAGTTTGTCTGGACCATGGGGTTCTTATTTTGTATTTAATCCTCAACAGTAGGGGGATGAGAGGGAACGCTTATAGGAGAGATGCATCCCATTTGAGGAAGAAGGCATTGTCCAGTGATTGGATTGCTCTCAAGCAGAATTATGGGCATTTGTAATTCTGGGATTTCCTAAAGAGGCCTAAGGATGGGTGATCCCAGTGTCTGAATATGTTCTGTAGGCCAAAAATATCTAATCATTTCCACTCTGTCATATGGGGTGTATCTGAGTTGGAGTTCTCTGCATCATTGATTGATGGCATCTCTTCTTCACTATCTTGGCAGTGGTAGGCAGAGAATAGGAGGTCTCCCATAAAATCTTGACAGGATCCATTAATAGGGAGAGCTACCCTAGAGGGTCCTGCAGAGGCTAAAATGCCCACAAGCCTACATGTCCTTTCCTGCACCTCTTCTGACTGGATATCTAGAGCTACAACCACCTTCCTCAACAAGTCTTCATGAGCTCTAAAATCATTATGAAGGGGAGAAGTGGATTCAGTCACTACTGCCTCATCAGGCAACAAAGAAAAAGAGGACAAAGACTGTTGAGAAGTTACCAGCTTCTCCTGTGATTCAAGAGCCTTGTATGATAGCAGTATTGGAACCAGGTACTCCTCTGGGCCTGGCTCCATCCCCAGAGCACAACTTGGTACCAGCCACTTCTACTTTTGCAGCATCTTCTAAAGGTAAGCCAGCAATGATTTTACTGATGCCCTCTTCACCGGGGCTGGAACCTCTGTCCTTGCTACTGACAGATTCAGCTTCCCCCGTGGTTGGAGGAAACAGACTTCTCACTGGACTCAGAAGTTGGATCCTTTGTGTCCTGACTTGAGCATGCCCACCAACAGGGGTTGGCACTACCATATTGCACAATGGATACTTGACAAAATTTCTGTACTTAGTGACGGACATGAGGGTAGGAGGGTGTTGTCATTCAGTCATTCGATTTTTTTTGAAAAATTACCACGGTCCTCAAAAATTTTACCACAGATACTTGTGTCCTTGTATGGACATGTTGCTGACCCCTGCCCACCAGCCCCAGTGGGGTACCTGCCAGCAGTGGTACCATCCACAGTCTCAGCGTCCTAAGAGCCAGGGGCCTACACAGAGCTGGGTCCAATCTCCATACCAGTGATCCTCCTCTACCCTGTAGGGTTTCCCTCCACGTTCCCAAACCTCTCTGCTCCTTTCTTGCACTTCTACATCCTCCAGACACCTGGAGCATCTGCAGGAAGATCACCATCTTCCTTCCTCTGGTACCAGGCTCGGTACTGTGCAGGGGGAGCTGCATGCTTAGGATTCCTCGTTAGAGGCATTGAAGGAGGGAACAACAAGTTAAGCAACCCTCTGGCTGCCTTGAAAGTCACAGGTGTTAATGACACCGGAAAGGGCTCCTTGAGCCTACAGTAGTGAAAGGTGTGCCAATTCTTCAGGGATTGGTCCCAACAGACCCTTCCTGGGTTCCAGAATAAGCAGTCCCTTCTGGTTCACAGACTGCTCCAAAGGGTTTGATTTTTTTGAGAGCCCCTCTGAGTCCTTGTGAACACTCAGTGCCTTCTTTTTAGACAATCCTGGTACAAAGTCTTTAGGAGACTTATGCAGTCTCTTTGGCACCAATGACGCAGTTCAGCCTGAGGATGCCGTCAGGAAAGGAAGAGCACTAGTAACAGACTCGGAAGTGCTCGATACCCATTCAGAGCAGGAGAGTTCCAATGGCAGAAGAACCACAGATACCTTGAGTAAGTACTTCAATTTGGCAGCCCTGTCATTTTTCAAGCAGGGTTGAACTCTCTAAAAATGTGACATCTGTCACTAACATGCACCTCTCCCAGACACTTAAGGAGCTGTGGTGTGGGTCACTCACTGGCATAGACTTGTTACATGAATAACAGGCCTTGAAGACAGGAGAACGGGGTATCAGTCCGGTAACAAGCCTGGTACTCAACAGGGACACCAGTAACCCTACACTAAAAAGGTACTATACTTAATCCTATAACTAACTCTTGAAATATACTATAAGAGACTAAAAACTAATGCTACAGGTACAAGTTACACTAAGGAATGGAAGATATGAAGAAACAAAGTTCCCAGCTCCAACAACAACCGTCACTGGAACTAGGAAAGAACTGAGTGGGGTCAGGAGCAGAGCAATCCCCTTTATGCCTGCATGAAGTGGCAAGAGGCAGAAGAGGATGCTCACGCTGCCCTGAAAAGTACTGCCAAGAAAAAAATCTCCAACAACTGTGCACGAGATCCACACCCACCAACCATAGAAAAGACATGCAATCACTCAAAGAAGAACTCTGTTTTGCAATTCTTATCTTTTTCCTTATTCCTGGAATGGGAAGCTCTCGTTATTAGCAGTGCAATTGTTGGTATGTCAGTTAAGAAGAGAGTTTTCGTACTGTCTTCCCCTTACAAGCTATCAGTGACCGTGATCTCAACAACGACAGGGCACTGACAGATGTGAAGGGTCCCCATACGGAGGATAGGGGAGTGTTACTATACCCAGGTCCAAAGTCAGTTTTAAAGCTTGCCCCATCATTAATAGCCTGTACTCAATAGCCTTGTTTTTATGGGCTCATCCCTTAAAAGAAGAGTGGATTTTATACTTGCTGGGAATGTGAGAGTCTTCCATGCAACAAGTTCAGTGGGAGTGCTAGTCACTAAAAAGGAGTGCTTCTCGACAAGAGAAGTACCTGTTAAATCCTGGTAAGCCCATCATCCCTGACAAGAAAAAGATTTTCAAGCCCTCATCAGTGGAAAAAGAAAACCAAAAGAGTGTGTATGCACGTGTGTATATATATGTTTTGGGTTTTGTTGTTAGAAAAAGAATGGGGAACAAATGTTCCAATTATAAGGTACTAAATCTACTACTACTTGGAACTAACTACGAAGTTAAAATACTAATACAAGGGGGAAAACAGGTACACAGTAAACAGGCAGGCAGTAGACGCCATCTCTGGCCAAAGGCGGTTGAAAAGGAACTGAGGGCAATTTGCTCACGTAGCCCTATAAAACTTCTGTACAGGGCAAGAGGATGCGTAGGGCACATGTGCAGGCACTGCTACCAAAAATCTGTGATCAAAGATGGGCATGTGCTCCTAAAACAGAGCACCCATGGGGACATCAAAGAAGTAGTTCTGCTTGGCCCCTCAGAATGTTTGAAGAATTTTCCTGCCAGCCTCTAACAAACCTCTACAGAATATGTACAAACTGCAATTTTTAGAGGCTTATAACTCAGCTTTATTTGGGTGGGTTTTCAGAGAGACAGTGAAAAGCACCCTTTGGGTCCCAGGTTGACTTACTGAAATTGGCTAAAAAAGTTACCTAGGTCACAACAATAGAATATGCAAAGTGAGTGGGCCTCTTTCCATAATTTACAACCCTATTTTGATAAGAGTGCAATCTTCTAATTTAAAAATAAAATCTGTAAGTATATGAAACAAGATTTATAAGCAATTTTCTTTACCTTGCCAAACCACCATAATCCAATCCTTCTTCACCTCTGAATATAACATATAATCGTCTCCTTAAATCATAGGGTTTTAAAGCCATGATCTATGAAACAATTTTAAACACAGAGTTAAAAAATACAAAGGCTCATTAAATTAATTTACTTTCAACCCATTAAGCAAACTGATTGTTTCAAATTCAGACTATTATTAATTATATGTATTACGGTAGCACCTAAAGACCCAGTTGAGGATCAGGACATTTTACCTTAAACAGCAGTACAAATATTCATTTAATAGCTTTGTTAAATTATTTTAGTTTACAAATTTTGTTTTGAATAACAGGGAAAGTATTGAACAAATTATTTCAATATATTAGGCAACTCCTCTCTAATGAGTAAGTATAATTTTGGCCAAACTATTTGATATTTTTCCCTTTAATAATATTTTTCCTGATGCCTCTGAAGGTATTGGTATTTTTGGTGGGATGAGAGGGAGAAGTTTTAGATAGGAATGTTCTATTTTTTAGAACAGAAGGCAGCATATTCATCTGTGAAGTACAGAATGCTATAGGTTAAGAATTGTAAATCCTGGTTACACAGGTTTAATCTTTGAAGTAGTAGTTATGGTAGAACAATAGATTTTTAAAATCAAGGTTTTCACTATTAACGATTGCACAGTCACAAACTAGAGCAACATACTGTAACACTGTCTTACTTCAATTAACATGTTTAATACAGCAGACATCATAGCCTTACTTGTTGGAAGGAATCCTCAAACAGTGTCTGTCTGGATACGTTAATCTTTACATGGCTCGGCAATGCATTTGACTGTAAGCATAAAACAACAACACATAAGTGGCAGCATACACTAAATGAACGCTGTGATGGAGTATACAAACCCCATATCAGTAAAAAAAGCTTAAGCAGCTGCGCTGATCCCAGGCGGCCCCAACCCCTGCCACACTCACAAAGCATGCATGGCTTGGAGGAGGCACTCAAAAGGAGGCAAGGCCAGCTCATTAGGCATGCAAGCAATAGAAGTGAGCTGACCTATACTCAGAAATCCTGGGAAGGAGCACTGTAGGAGCTCCTGCTGCCTAAGGTCAGGCTGTAATCACTTTGCCAAACCCACAGACACTCAGACAGACTGACATATTACCTTTGATTTCAATTATTTAATGTCTTTATTTTATCCTTTGGGAAAGAGGGGACATGTAGGAAATGATCCAGGGAGGTAACAAACAGCACCTTAGTGTGTAGGACATAGCTGCCCATCACTGGGCCCTGGATCAGAACCTGGTGGAAAGAGTGGTCCTTCGTTTCCCCCACCAGCTGCTAGAGGGTATAGAAGGCAGAAAGTTTACTCCTGAGATGGGAAATCTAGCTGAGAGAGTGACCTGAAGACAGAAGGATCAAGACTCCGAGATCTCTATTCAGGGGAGGCCTAGACCCTCTCATCTAACCACCAGAGCCACTCATTGCTGGACTCTTTATATACCCCAAAAGAGGTGGACATAAATGCATGACCTGGCCAGAGGGCCAAGTTATGTGAGGGTTGAAGCAACTGTCAACAGAGAGTGCCAAGGAAAAGGAGGGTGCTATGTCCACACTCAGCCAGAAGGGGGCGCCTAAGTCAGTGAAACCCCAGCATAAAAACAAATTCAAATGTTCAAAGATAGATGTAATTACTACTACAGTACCTGACACAAGTAACGGAAATGAGCAAGTTTCCACCTAAAGCTACGTTCATAAGCAATTTGTGGGCCTTTATTTCTGTAAAACAATATATTTGAAGTGTTTTAAATCAATACAACAGTATAATCAGCTCTCAGTAGTTTCACCACTAGACCAACAATTTGTGCATTTCAATAAAATGCTAATTCAAGCTCACAAGAAACGGCCACCATAAAAAGACTAACATACGCTCCAGTTTTACTTTCTGGTGTTGGTTCAAAATCTCCCAGCCAAATTTTAAATGTAATCTAACTTTTGTAACCTGTTAACTCCTCAAATTAACGAAAGACCACCTACAATGTCATCAGAAGTCAGTCTTAACTCTATATGTAAGATGGTGTTCAGAGCACTAGCAACATGTGGGCGACTATATTCACTGAACTATAAAAAAAAGTATTCATTGATCTGTACACTGTTTTGAAACACTGGGTATCAGGAGTTATTTTGTTTAGCTACCAATATATTTGACATAGCAATATTTCAGCTAAAAGAGTACTTTATTACCAGTATTTGAATAGTCTTTATTTTCTTCAAATGTATTAATAATTATGATCTAGCTAATAGTCAAATTTTACGGCTCTTCCTCAATCTATTTCTACTGCATTTATAAACATAGTATATAAGCACTTGATAATAATTACATCAAATGAAGTAAGGCTGTCAAACAATTAAAAAATTAATCACAATTAATTGTGAGATTAAAAAGTAGGCATGATTAATTGCAGTGTTAATTACACTGTTAAACAATAAATACCATTTTTTAAAATTTTTGGATGTTTGTCTACATTTTCAAATATATTAATTTTAGTTACAACACAGAATACAAAGTGTACAGCGCTCACTTATTTTTAGTACGAAGATTTCCACTGTAAAAAAGATAAACAAAAGATAGAGTATTTTTCAATTCACCTCATACAAGTACTGTAGTGCAATCACTTTATCATGAAAGCACAATTCACAAATGTAGACTTCAGACAGCATGGTCCACCTCTCATCCCTCTCAGATTTTGAAAGTCACTTCAGATTCTTAAACCTTGGTTTGAGTGCTGTAGCTATCTTTAGAAATCTCCTATTGGTACCTTCTTTGCATTTTGTCAAATATGAAGTGAAAGTGTTCTTAAATCGAACAACATATGCTGAGTCACCATCCAAGACTTCTATAACATGAAATATATGGTAGAATGGGGGTAAAAAAGAGCAGAAGACTTACAATTCTCTCCTCAAGGATTTAATTTATTTAATGCATTATTTTTGTAATGAGCGTCATCAGCATGCAAGCATGTCCTCTGGAATGGTGGTCGAAGCATGAAAGGGCTTACGAATGTTTAGCATACCTGTCATGTAACAGTGTAAATAAGACGTGAGCAGCATTATCGCCCGTAAACAAACAAACTTGTTTGTCTTAGCAATTGGCTGAACAAGAATAGGACTAAGTAGACTTGTAGGTTCTAAAGTTTCACCTTGTTTCATTTTTGAGTGCAGTCACATTAAAAAAAATTTCTACATTTGTAAGTTGCACCTGCACGATAAAGAGATTGCACTACAGTACTTGTACGAGGTGAATTGAAAAATATAATTTCTTTGTTTATATATTTACATTGCAAATATTTGTAATAAAAATATAAAATTAGCACTGTACTTTGTATTCTGTGTTGTAATTGAAAATATATTTGAAAATGTAGACAAACATCCAAAATATTTATAAATTTAAATTGATATTTTATTAAACAGTGCGATTAAAACAATTAATTATGACTAATTTTTATCGTTTGTTTTGTGTTAATTGCTTGAGTTAACTGTGATTAATTGACAGCCCTAGAACAAAGTTAATTACAGAATATTTCAATGAGAAAGGTAAGGTTGGTAGTTAAATCTCCAAGCTAGAAAATACTCACAAGACAGCAACTTGTACTGCACTTAATGCTGAGATCCCATATAAAATATTAACTGTTCATTAATATGTGGAATACTATTCACTATTAAACAGTGAATAATCTTCTAAAAACACTATTAGCAGCTCACTTACACACAGGATTTTCCAGTTCGAGGATCATTGAAGGTTGTTGTCCTTGTGTTATGATCAACAAAATATCTGACACCTTCTCTAGTGTATCTGATTTCCCAGCCCTCAGGAAGTGGATCCTCATTTTGTAAACTGTAAAACAAATTGAAAACAGTACACTTTTTTCACATGAGGACACTTACAACAATGTTTAAGCAAGATCATTTGATCTGCTCACATCAATATAGACATTATATACACCAACCCTTGAGTTCGGGGGTCTTCCCACTGTGTTGTCTTGGTGTTGTGATTCACAAAGTACACCCTATCATTTGAATCCACTCTCCTTTCTGAAAAAAAAAAAATATTAAACAACAAATTTCGGTTACAGTCACATTACTAAATTAATAGCTTATCATCTTACCCCAGCCTGGTGGTAAAGGTCCAAGTGGATCATTTTCTGCTGACAACATTGAAGCCTAGTTAAAAAGAACAAACCAGACACAAATTTATATTAAAGAACAAATATAGATAAATAAAAGTCTATCTAATTAAGATACTTTTAAAAATACACAAGTTATGTGTTCTGTCAATTCTTATAAACAAGATCATGTCTTTTTCTATAAAGATAGTCTCCACCAAAGAACCTACATATGGATTGCTTAGACTGTTCTCTACAGCATCCCTTGAACAATAGTTCTGCTAACAACAGTATTGGAAAACATGTAAGGTCAAGTAACATCTGAAGGATCTACATGAAAATACATTATCCTGATGCTCAAACAAAGTTAAAATTCAAAACTAAGTATACAATATTAGTTTTGTATGTTACCCCTTATAAGCAATACCAAATAACTAACTGAAGAATAAAGTATGTTATCTAGTATTACAAAGTACTTCTGATATTTTTCTCTTCATTGCCATTTGGATTTCAAAGCCATTTATCTTACTTGAAAGGACCTTTAGAACATGAAAAAAAACTAAAACACTAGTATGTCTAAAAAGTTAGTCAATTCTAAAATTTCTAAATAACTAGCTTCAACCTTACATTTAAAACCATTAAATCAGGCATCATTTATGGCAAATGATTTTTGATTGAGTTACTGATTCTTTATTTCAAGAATATGGTTCTTTGGCAACATACTATTTCAACACAAAATTTACGTAACACTAAATTATATAATTATTAAGCTATGTTAAAGTAATATTGTAGTTTAGGCAAAAACTAAAAAAAGTAAGGAGAATTTAAAGTTTTCTTTGTGTCCTTAGCTCTTCGTACTAAATTTATAGTTAGTCATTCAACATCTATAGTTTTCAACATCATTCACACCCTCTTAGATTCAAGGCATTTTGTCAGTTATCTTGCTTTGATTTATATCAAAGTAAAATGAAGTTCCATGCATTTTAACATCTTCAAAGTATTGCAATTTGCAACTGGTCAGAGAGGAAATGAAAGAACAATTAAAACCATCTTTAAGATAGTTAACTGCTTCCTTTAAGGCTTTGTACTAGGGAGGCTAGGTGCTTCAAAATATTATTATTAATAAGGTCAATGGAGGCCCAAATCAGCATGCAAATACCAGTTATACTTAAAAGGGCTTTAAGGTTACTGTGTACTATACTACCATCTTGTCTTATGGAACCATTACAAGAAAATAGAAGAAACACTGAATCAGTTGTTTGTACAATAGTCTTAAACCTCGTAACAAGGCTCATAATGGAAATGTTCTCACAATCCTTTAACAGAATATGTCTAATCTTTACAGAGTATCTTGGTGAGCTTATTACTAAATAAAAACACAAAATTAAGTTGTGGGAAAATACATCCTTTGAAGAATATAGTAACTTCTTATCTTTAAATTTGGTTACTAGGTCTTAAATATATCAATCTGAATTGATGGAGTTACCCACTTTATGGTCTGTTAATGGGAAAGCAGGATTTGTGCCACTTTGGGTCATCTTTAACTATCCTTCCAACTGCTTGCCCATGTGACTCAGCTATAAATAAAAATGAGTGACACACCTTATGGGTACCTATTACTGAACAAATACCAGGCCCCAATCCATGCTATCTACAGCCTTTTTAAAACAGTTATTAAGCACAGTTATTAACCACATCTTGTGGTTTGATCCATGTGCAAGCCAGTGTGAAGCACAAATGAGCTGAAGCATCCAAAATAGATGTGGTTGAGTTTGAATGCGGTTGGGTGTCCGGAGCACATTTTGACATGGGATCCTCAAGATAGGATTATTATTTTTTTAAATTTCCGCTGCATAAGTGATGTGGTTTGCCTAGGTTTGGGGCCAATGGTGGGACCATTTTGTGAACAAGTTTCTTCCCTGAAGAACTGGACAAACACCCAAGTTTCATTAAAATGGTTGCACTTAAGCTATGCTAGCTACCTATGCAGACCTACTCACCAAGGTTGTAACAAAATCTGCAACATCACCACTGGCTGTTGTTACTAGGCATATCAGTAATTGCACTGGCTACTGTTACTGTTTCAGATCTGTACTAGTTGCAAACTTTAATGAATGGGTTTGAAAAATAAGATTAAACTCTAGTATAGATAGGACCTAACAGTGAAGAGGGGGCAATAGTCTCCAGACTGGTGGATCTGAGACTCAATCCTAATTTACAAGTGAAAAAAATTACTATTTCAGATCATAAAATCCACCAATCCAGTCTGTATTCTGTAGTCCAATCTGTTTGCATACACAATGAGATTTTGATGGATGGGAACCAATGTAGGAGTATCTACTACTTTATCTATCCAAAGGATCATATTACTGATACTTTGCACTTGTATGGAACTTTTGATACTAAGATCTCAAATCCACTTATTTTACAGATGTGGAAACCAAGACACAGAAAAGTTAAAAATATTTTCACACATTCACACAGTGAGCCAGTGGCAGAACAAAGACCAAAACATGTAAACCCTGACTCCTCCTCTCTAACTGCTTACATATTTGGCTTCTAAACAACAAAACATTGCTTTTTCTGAGATGGACATACACAAAATGGTAGTTATGTAGCTAAAGTGTTTAGCTTTCCTACCATAACTTGGAGTTTTAAGCGTCTTCCACCCCAACCATTAAAAAAATACAGCTTATGATGACAGCCTTCCCTTTATCTGTTCAGGTGTAAGAATAAATGTAACTTTATGCCCTGACAAGAACTGCTTCACTAATTAACAATTCTCTGAAACAACAAGAGACTTTGCTTAATTACTTTATGATTTAGAAAATAAAAGTGGCACTTCATTTTTAGTTCCAAAATAAGGTTTTTCAGAAACCACTGATTTAACAGAAAATGAAACTCTGGAGAGAACTGATCACTAGAATTAGAATTCTAGATCTAATATACTCTAAATGTAAAAGTGTTGAAAAGGATAAACGATGTCCTAAAAACTGGATGTATGACTGACATCAGTAAGCTGAGAAAAGCCCTCAATTTCTTGGCTAAGACCACCTTAAGTTTCTGAATTTTGAGAAACATTGCTAATGTATTTATTATCTGGTGAAAACTGTATTTGCCATCAAGGTGAAACAGAAGATCTTATAAATGTAACTTTTGTGACCAAGAAAGGACAATCTTTAGTTCAAAATCAAATTGAGAATTTTTTAAAAACTACAACGTCGTGGCCACCAGCTTCTGGTCTTGAACAGAGGTAACTATACATAGTAAGCCATTCAACTCCATAGCAAATGAAATGTACCGTTTATACTCTTGGAAACTATATAAAATCACAATCATCCTGTCAGACAACAATTCCAGTATGATGGTGAGAGTAAAGGACAACAGTTGGTAACTGATGTCTACTTTTTGGCATGTTTTACATCAAAAAGTGATTGAGAGGTTCACAGAGTCTTCTGAATCAACGGATACCTAGGAGGATCTAGAATGTATGATTGATATACTTTATCTACAGAATCAGGTGATTCTACGGATGAAAACATTGAGCCAATTAAGGTATAAACAACTTTGATCCGATTTAGCAACCAGCCTAAATCCTTTCAAATATTTAGATAAGACTCTCTGAATTGTTCCTACAGATACCAAGGGTTGAACTGTCTAAATCATGGGTAACATGAAATATTCTTTGCAGGGACACTGCGACTTTTCCCCTAGTCATAGGGTGACCAGATGTCCTGATAATATAAGGAAGTCCTGATATTTGGGGCTTTTTCTTATATAGGCTCCTATTACTCTCCCACCCCCGTCTCGATTTTTCACACTTGCTGTCTGGTCACCCTACCTAGTCAAGTGCTGCTATTTTCATCCAGGGTTGTTTTTTCACAAGGAATCATGTTAGAAACATATTAGGTGACATGTTTTAACAAAAACATTGTTAACCACCATTTGGCACCCAGTACAGAGTAAGTATAGTGTTTAAAAATCCATTAGTTGGTCATTGTCAACTTAACACATTTTTAAATACATCGGTCTACTCTACAATGGGTGCAAAGCAGTGTAACTTGCATTTCCAACATGGCTCATTTTCCCAGTGTAGACAAAGAGCAAGATGCACAGATACAGATTGAGATAGTTTTTCTATTTTCTGACTGCGTCTTTGAGTACTCAATGTTGAAGGAAGCAAACTACAGCTAACGAAGAACTGCATTGTCCAAGAACATTCAAAAGAAAGGAACAATCTATGGCAGTTGAACTGTAAAACAGAAATTAAATGGATTAAGAGGTATTTTGAAGACCAGTAAGACAAATATAAAAACCCAAACAAGAAATTATTTAAGTATGTCAGAAGCAGGAAGCTGCAAAAGAATCAGTGGTTCCTTTAGACTACAAAGTTATGAAGGGAACAATTAAGGAGAATAAAGAACACTGAAGAGAAGTGAAGCCCCTGATCCTGCAAAAGTATGTTTAACTTTATAACAAGAATGAAGTTAATGCAATTACTCACATGCATAAAAAATTAAGGAAGTCCATATGACGTTGCAGGATGAGGGCCTAAATGATTACTTACCTTAGATCTCCTCTTTTTAGGTAATAAAGATTAAGATGTTTGTAAAAAGACATGCTGAAACAAACTGATGATACAAAACCACTACAGATCTCCAGACTGGATGGCACGTATGCAGCCAAGATTTTTGAAGGAACATAAGAACGAAGCGTCTGAGCAGATAACAAAAACATACCATCTTTTCTTAAAATAAGCTACAAACCTGGAGAGCAAATATTGTAACTTGCTTTAAAAAGACACTAGAGATGATCCTGGAAGTTACAAATTAGAGAGTTTTATTTCAGTTCAAGGCAAAATAGGCAAAATGATAAACAGAGCCTTAAAACATCTATGACACAGACAAATCAACATAGCTTGTGTAAAAGAAAACTGTGCATCTCTCGCCTGTGCTTCTAATTATGTATATATCAATGTATGTCATAGTTCTCCATTATCTACTATTTTGTTGAGTCTCAAACAATTAACAGACTGGGAAGGCACAATTTTTTTTCACAGAAGCTGCATTGGGTTGTCTTTTTTATTATTTTTACATATTTTTTGTTACAGATGTTGTAATAATTCCAAAACCAAACATTACAAACCCAGCAAATTCAGTTAAGGTTACATTTAAAAGAAATCCAAACTTGTCAAGCTAAGAAATGCAGAGTTAAGGCACCTAAACCACTTTAACTCTGGTCTATATTAATGTTATGCAATAACCATATGATTACGATTAAGACAAGTTTGCTTGTGGTCCTAGAACAGAGTGAACTGTTTTTTCTGAAGACAATTATTTTTTCATATTTTTTATTCTCATGGCATCTCTACACGGAAGAGTTAAGATTGTTTGGGTACCCTGACTGCATTTCTTATCTTAAGACGACGTTCTTTTGGCCACTCAGGTCAACAGACAGGTTCTTTCAGCACTAAGGGAGAGCTAATCCAATCTCCTGGGTAACAAAATCCACCATCAAATATCTCACTATAGTTTTTCTATAATTTATCTGCAAATAGCCTCCTCTTCCTTTCAGGGGCAAACTCAGAGCACTAAATTGTTCTAATCTGCATGCAAATTAATTACAGTTACTCTGTAATATAAAAATACATAGAATCACAGAATATCACGGTTGGAAGGGACCTCAGGAGGTCATCTAGTCCAACCCCCTGCTGAAAGCAGAACCAATCCTCAACTAAATCATCCCAGCCAGGGCTTTGTCAAGCCTGACCTTAAAAACCTCTAAGGAAGGAGATTCCACTACCTCCCTAGGTAACCTATTCCAGTGCTTCACCGCCCTCTGAGTGAAAAAGTTTTTCCTACTATCCAACCTAAATCTCCCCCACTGCAACTTGACACCATTACTCCTTGTTCTGTCATCTGGTACTATTGAGAGCAGTCTAGATCCATCCTCTTTGGAACCCCCTTTCAGGTAGCTGAAAGCAGCTATCAAATGCCCCCTCATTCTTCTCTTCTGCAGACTAAGCAATCCCAGTTCCCTCAGCCTCTCCTCATAAGTCACGTGCTCCAGTCCCCTAATCATTTTTGTTGCTCTCTGCTGGACTCGTTCCAATTTTTACACATCCTTCTTGTAGTGTGGGGCCCAAAACTGGACACAGTACTCCAGATGAGGCCTCACCAATGTCGAATAGAGGGGAATGACCACGTCTCTTGATCTGCTGGCAATGCCCCTACTTATACAGCCCAAAATGCCATTAGCCTTCTTGGCAACAAGAGCACACTGTCGACTCATATCCAGCTTCTTGTCCACTGTAACCCCTAGGTCCTTTTCTGCAGAACTGCTGCCTAGCCATTTGGTCCCCTAGTCTGTAGCAGTGCATGGAATTCTTCCATCTTAAGTGCAGGACTCTGCACTTGTCCTTGTTGAACCTCATCAGGTTTATTTTGGCCCAATCCTCTAATTTGTCTAGGTCCCTCTGTATCCTATCCCCACCCTCCAGTGTATCTACCACTCCTCCCAGTTTAGTGTCATCTGCCAACTTGCTGAGAGCGCAGTCCACACCATCCTCCAGATCATTAATGAAGATATTGAACAAAACCAGCCCCAGGACCAACCCTTGATACCGGCTGCCAACTAGACATGGAGCCATTGATCACTACCCGTTGAGCCTGACGATCTACAGCAGCGCTGTAGTCAACAAATGTGTTCTCCTTTGTCTTTGTTTCTTATTTTATTATCGTTCTTCAACGTTTTTGTTTTACCATTGACGGGAACTGTAGCTAAAGCAACTGAACTATCCACTGAACATGACAAATATATGGAAAGCAGTTGTGAAGAGAAGCAAGTAAGCCATCAAACACCCAATTTCTCTTTCCTTTTTGAACACTGGTGTCTGATTGACAGATCATAAAAAGGGTCACCAAATTAGGACTGGTGAATATAAGATCAGAGAGGACACATTGTAACGGCTGCCTAACGCATTCTGAAGAGAAAAAAGTAAACATGTTTCAAGTTGGCCTGAAAATCAGTGATAATGGTAAAAGATATCATTAAAGCAAAGGCAGACCATATTTTAGATGAAGATATCATTCCATGAACAGATAGTGTACTTTGATTATAAATATTGTACTTTGATTAGTAAATAGAAACGTGCAATTACATATTATACTGTTTTCCTATTTCTGTTTTATTAAAGAAATAATTGCACCTTTTATAAAAATTTGAAATACATTGTACTAACAATAGACAATCCTGCCAACATAACATTTTCTACATTTCTCGTCTCTCTTTTTTTGAGCGCTAAGTTTAATGGCTTCAAAACTGTATCTTTGTTTCCTAAGAGTGCATCAGTATTTCTGATTATATACTACTTGAAATCATAATTATGCTTATCACATTTGGGTGTTACAAACAATGATTTTTGCCTCAGATGAACTCCTAGAACCTATTAACTCTTAAGAATTCTGCATATAAGCAGACGCCTTTAGCAGAGAATACAGAGAAAAAGTGATAAATGAAGATATTTGTTTGAAAATAGAATGTTTTCTTTCAAAAAGTGTCTCAAAGCATCAGCTGCTATTTAAGGATCACGAGAGGGAAAAATGACTTGCCGTGTATTTCTACTTCTCTAATATCTTGCAGGATTCTCATTCCTATGACTCCACAGCTCTTCATAGCACAAAACAAGCAGAACACCCCAAGTTCTTAAGATATTTTGGTACCTAAGCACAACCTTAGCATAGGAAAGCACCAAATCACTCGCTTATAGATGACTGCACACCATCACTGCACTTCAAGAAAGACTGGAAAAAGAATGGGGTCTTTTTCCTTAAAAGAGGGAGAACAAAAAAGAGGACATGATAAAAAGTATACAAAATAAGGAAAGATTACTTACAGGAACTGAAATTCTTCTAGATGTATATCCCTCTGGGTGCTCCATTTCAAGGCAGCACGTGTCCCATGTGCCTTCAATTCAATTTTTTAGCAACAGTTTCCATATGGTTCATGCAGGAGTCCTACACATCCTTATGTCCTGCACTGAGACTATACAGGGCTATATACGTGAACCTCAGCTCCATCTCCAACCCATAACCCCAGAGAGGAAATTCTGAAGAAGAGGGGAAAGAGAGTGAGTAATGGAGTAGCCATAGGAACACACAGCTCAAAGAACTCCAGTTACTGCACAAGATGAGTAACCTCATTCTTCAAGTAGTGTTCCAACAGACATCACCTCAGGTAATTACAGAGCATTACCCCCAGCTGGAAAGAGGAGCTTCAGAGCCGAGTCCAAGACTAAAGACAAGACTCTGTTTCTAAGGGCAGCATCCAATCTAGAAGACCGAACCACCACAAGTTTGGACCAAGTTGGGAATGGGGTGAGAAAACAAAAATTCTGTCCTTTTGGCTGGCACATAGTAACACTTCTCCGTCCTTTTGTGGGTGGGAATGCAAGTGGACAGTTTGGCACACTCCTGCCTAGCTGTCTCCAGTATGGCTTCATTAATAGGGAGAACTATGCTGTTGGATCCAGACAAGTGGACGATGTCTAAGACTCTGTGCTGGGAGTCCTGAACCTCTTCAAGATGCATCTGTAGTTCTCCAGAAACTCTGTGAAGAAGGTCTGAAGTCATCCTGGGGGGAAGAAGACATAGGGTTCTCCATTTCGTTTGGAGATGAAGATGGCAGTCTTGCTTGTTATGGCAGAACTGCCAGATCCAGTGTGTAATATACCTCCTCCTCTGTAGGATCCAGGGGCAGAGCTGAGTGTCCCCTTACAGGGGAGGCAAGGGATGACTCCCTAGCAGATCAGACCAACTCTGCAGGGAGGTCCTGGTCCCCAGGATCCCAATATAGCCAGCAAGAAGGATCAACAGGTGGTCATAGAGGCCTCCAAGTCATGGAGTAACAACAAATCTGAGTTGGATGAGACAGAGGTTCATCCCAAACTGACGTAAGTCTTTTGGGTGGCGGAGGATATGTAGGATGGGGTTCATCAGCTGGTTCAGGATCTCCTGATAAAGAGAAGGCTGATTCTGGCTCCAGAGGCAGTACTGTTGATGCCCCTGGAGGAGAGTTATAGTACACATACAGGTCAGGCAATAAACTCATCTCCCTTGATGGTGTTATCTCTCTGGAAACAGAGGGGCCTGATGTCAGGAATTCCAGATCCAGGAAAGCAAAAATGTCCTGTGGAGCAGCAACAGATTCAGATTTCCCCAGTGAGAGAAGAGTTCTACTTATCTGAGCTGCTGGAATCAGAGGAGATTGTGTAGCTGCCAAGGAAGACGGTGTCATGGACAGGAGAAGTTGACCGTGATCAGTCTTTGTCACTTCTGGCAGATCCTGGGGCTTCGGAAGTGCTGTGAATGATGGTACAGATGGATAGCGGTCGGGTACTGATGTAGCCCAATGCTTTGGGGCTTTATTGTCATGTCTCTGGGACTTAATGACATCCTAAGTCCTCACACACCAAGCTGATGGGCTTGCTCAGAGATGAATCTGACTTCTCTGAAATGAATTTAGAGGAAGAATTGGTCTCATGCTTATGAGAGTGCTTCCTGGTGGACTTTACAGTAGTAGGTGCACTCCTTGTTGAATGAGACCAATGTATGTGGGGAAGGGGTTTCCCTGGCCAGGGTCTAATTGAGGCCTCATGGCCTTCTCCATGAGATATTTCTGGAGATGAAGTTCCTGCCCTTCTCAGGTACGGCTGGAGAATGATTGGCAGATACTGTACCTCACCACGATGTGGGGTTCCCAAAGGCAGTACAGATGCCCCTGACTTAAGCAATCATTCCATTCCACAAAGACTTTTTTAACTCGAATTTTGCGTAAGTCAGAAACATATACACCTGTACGTGACGCAAACATTTTCACAACTCAAAAATCCTATTTCTGGCTTATGGAACTGTTTCCGTAAGTGCGAATTTGCATTAAGTCGGGTCTTGCGTAAGCTGTGGACCACCTGTACAGGCAGAGCTAGTGGTTGTTTCTAATGGAGAAGGATCACGGGCAGGAAACAAAATGTGTGAAGCCCAGAGTCCTGGGCATAGTTCAGTACCCAAACAGGGTATGGGTGTTTCACCAAAGAGAGTACACAAACTGTTAAAACTATTTATAAAGCTAAATCTAAATCTTATTTTGTAGGCTGAAGCTACAGACACCGATCCAAACTGCGTGGCAGTGAAAAGGAACTAGAGAGATGGTCAGTCCTCCCTGCCCTTTATCCCTGGATGGAGGCACAAGATGAGCCTGGTTACACACACAGGCCAGCAGACACTACTTTTAAATTCTTCAGCTCTGGACACGTGCATAAACCCACAGTGGAATACAATAGGATTCTCATAATGGCAGATGGGAGTGCCTTATACTGAGATGTGAGAGACTGATGAAAGGTCCTCTTCAACATCAAAAGGGGCATCTCCACCAGAAAACGATGGAGAACCAGGAGGTACTAGGGAGAAGTGTAATTCTAGTGACTGTGTAGATCTCAGTACCGAGAGGTGCTCGGTATCCATCAAGAGAGAAGACTCCAGCTCATCCAACACAAACAGGTCTCTGGAATATCTAAATTCCTATGGTATCTCATGAACTAATGATACTGCAGGTAAAGGTCTACTTAGGTAGGTCCCTTGCAGTGGAATCTGATGGTATTAATGATGCTGACTGCTTCAAAGTGATTGTTGGCTGAGGTGTATGGTTGGATTTTTGAGGCACCAAAAGAATCATAATGTTGGGTACCGAAGAAGGTGGTGGGAGGTCCACTGATACCAACTTGCTAGAAGTAGGCTGTTTTTCCCTGCTGCTCCAGTCATGCTTTGATAGTATTGAAGCATGCTTCGGGTCATGGCCCTTAGAGGAGCTCAGAGTCTTAGGAGCACGGAGTCTTAATGCTACCCAGACTAGTACCTGAGGGCTCAAACACTTAATCTTTCCAGAGATTGAGATCTTTTAGATGTAGGTTATTTGTGAGAACTAGAACTCTTCTTCTTAGAGAGCATTCCCAGAACCTTCCAACTTCTTCCCCGAAGGTCTGGGCAACTGCAGTGAAAAGGTAGACCGAGCATTGTGCTCAATCAGAGACTGATATATGGGAGTGGGTTGGGAGGGGAGAGCTTCCTGACATGAGTCTGAGGCCAGGCAAAGAGATCATTTCATCATCAGGAGTTTGAGCTTACTCACGTGGGTTTTCCTTGCCCTGCTTTTAAAAACTGAGAAAAATTGCAATTCTGGGGAGTGTTGTGATGGATTTATGTAGCAGGAACTACAGGTTCCTTAAAGAAAAACTGGACATTTGGTTCTCACAAAGGGGCTTATGCCACAGTGCCTTTGGGACCAACCTTCAATGTGAAAGCAAGGTTTTTAAGTACAAAGTTCCTTTTCCTACACCACAGGCAGCGCCCAGAGGATGGGACTCGGGCATAAAGAACACAGGATGACTGCCAAATCTTTCACTTTCTCTAAAGAGTCCTCCATCTGTTCCTGAAAAAGGTTGTCCTTATGTAGAGTAGGTGCTCGAGTTCTTCTTTTTAACCTTCTGTCAGAAGCTAGAGACCTGCAGACAAGTTCTGCTCTCACCGCTATCTCACCCGCATCTAAGGCCACATGCTCCTAATGCTGGGACAGGCCCACGCATCCTTCCTATACTCATTTAAGTTCATGATACTTGTCATGGGGAAGGACTCTGACAAAACCAAAGGGCTATTTTCCCAAAGGTTATACCCGCTCTTTGACCATGAAACCCTGGCAGGCCACGACATGAATGGCTGCAGTCATTGACTGGTAACCTCTTAGTACAAATGAATTCTAGCATCAGAGTTCAAGGTGCGTTTCCTTAGTCTTCTCTCTGGCCACATCCAAAGCTATCATGACAAGCAAGCTCCCATTGGAAAATATGTGATGACCTTGAAAAGAACAAAACTTTTTCTGAAAAATCTTAGAGACAGGACAGATGAGGTGTCCTGATATATCTTCATGAAATGGTCTGAAGTAGGGTGCAATGGAGCAGGAACCTTCTGAGAGCAATTGTGATCTGTGTAGATGGCTGGAGTGGCGCTATTTCAAAATCTGCCAATTTAGCCAGCTTTTAAAGAAATTAGACGAAATAGAAATATATTTGGCATCAGAAGACTTGCCCAGTTCTCCCCAGTCCAAGTAACAGCCATCTCCCTGATCATCACCCTGCACCCATTCAGGTGACAATTGATTAGAGTGCCAGAAGCTTCAAGACAGTGTCTCAGAAGGTGTCAATTCTGGTTGCACTAAGATCTTAGGCACAAGATCCCAGGAATACCAGCACTAGGGCTAATGCTCTGTACATCAACAGAGCAAAACACACTCCAACTGTGTTGAGAATTCTGACAAGTGTCAAAGATGGTACTGCATCCCTCAGGACAGCCTTGGAGATAATCTGGAGCAATTTAGTAAGGTCCCTGGATGCACATCGCAGAGTCTCACACTGGCTCTGTCTCCTGAAAGCTAAACAGAGCGATAAAACCAGAGGGTTTGACGCAGAGCAGCCAGGAGTCAAGGGCCTCACCAGAGATATATCTTTCTGTGCCCATTCCTGATGTTTCTTATGTGGTACCTCATTAGGCAAACTGGGGCTGAGTACAGTCAACTTAAAGTGCATAGTTGAATCTTCTGTTTCAGACGGGATGTCACAGGATGCTTTGGTGATGAAAGCTAACCCAGTGAGCTCAGAGCAAGCTGTACTAATGCAGGAAGTGAAAGCCCTGAATCCCAGTGCTCAGAGGCTGAAATTGGCTCAGGCTTACAATTAAATGATTTCTCCTTTGAAGCATCCAGTTCATCCTCATATAGAGACAGTGCACAACTCTTGATTGGGGGGAGGGGAGGCACAATTTAAATGCTGGGGAGGACGCATGTGACTGCTTCACATGTTGCCTCTGAGCTGAGGAGTAGCAGCAGAGCCATGAGCAGCAAGGCAGTAGGGATCAAGTGCCTCGGGGAACATCTCATGACAGCTAGGGCCCATGGGCAGGAGCCTACTCTAGGGGATGTCACCAGCCAGCACTGGGCTCCTTTGGGGACAGGGCAAGAGCACGTCAGCGGCGCGGCTCAGACCTGTGTCGTCCACCCTGCCGAGGGAGCACCCGACCATGCACCCCACAATTTGAAAACCTGTATGGTACATAGAAGGCAGAAATTTGGGGAGGTACCTGACCCTGTATCCCCACCACCACCACACACACACTGCCTCTGGCCTCATATCAATCTTATAAGGGTCTCCTAGAGGGGTCCCTCAGTGAGAGTCTGGATATGATCCCCATAATATTTGACTGCTCAGGTGGTATATGTAGACAGTTTAACACTCCTGCATACTCTTCTTAACTCTCAGAGGATACAGTGAATCTGTTCATTCATTAATGTCTTTCCCTACCGAAGAACAGGCTTTTCTTGAAGCTGCTCAGCTATAGGATTAAGAAAATGAATGACACCCTGAGAGGAAACACAGAGACCATGCAAGAAGTTTCACAGTTGAACAAAAGCAGATACTTCAAAACAAAGTAAGGGAGCCGAACTACCGAAATGTTGATGAAAAGCTGAGAATCACTGAGTGATTAAAAGAAAATCAAGAACACTTAAGTACCAAAACAACACCCTCAGACAAGTGCGCCAAAAAAGTCAATACTCAAAGAAGAGGCTGAGCTGCAGAACTGAAGTTTGCCCTAAGGTCAGAAGCTGATGTATACTTGTACCAGTTACTATTGCCCTTAGGGATTATAAACCTTAAGTGCTCGGGAAGCAGACAGGTCTTGAGCTGGAGAGCGGAGACCCAGCAGTGAGAATCCTGCACAGGTAGTAGTTTTAGAAGTACAGGTTCTAAAATAGAACCCATTATTCAAGTTAGTGATGCTAACCTTCTTTACAGATGAACATCTCACAATACATACAGTTGCGTAATTCTGAAGCCATTGGGAGCAGTAAAGTTAAAAATATCTCCTAACATTTTATAGCTTACTAAAAGTTACCGAATAGAGGTATCGTTGGTTGAATTGTTGCATAGCTCCTTGTAGTTGGTTACGTTGAGACTGCCACTGCTCGAAGTTCCTGACCGATTCCATGGTTGGTCGCTGCCATGTTGTTGTTCTTGTGTTATGATCCACATAGTAAACTCTTCCACGATCATCAACCCTTCTTTCCCAGCTAACAAACAAAAATACTAATGTTAATAGTTATATAATTTTCAGTAAAAAGTACAAAGCTAATTTTCTGTGGTGCACTAAATTCTTAGCTAATGTTTCAGTTCCAACATAGAGATGAGAGATATACAGCAGAAATTAAAACTTTTGCCTAACACACTGGTGTTCTGTTTCTGAGACTTTATGTAAATTTCTAGAAACAACTGTTAGCCTTCCAAGGGAAACAAACAGTCTCAACCATTCTTCTGCACAGCGAGACCAAAAAGGTCATAAAATAAGTACTCTAAATTTAAACATTAAATAAAAGGATAAATAATTCAACATTATTAGCAGCAAAAGATCAGCACAGGCTATAGATGTGCCACCAACATTCACATAAAAGTAGCTATGATGATCCTGATCATTATCTGGTAAAGATTTATGCTTTTTTATTTTGTTTTGGGGACGGGAAGTATTGCAATACATGTGTGGTACTGCTTTTATGAACTTCTGATTCGAAAAAATACGAGTTGTACAATGATATTTTTTTCATGTAATTACAAAATGCAATAAAAATACTTTTTGGTACTAATGTAAGTAAAACATTCAAAGTAGTATATAAACTCTCATTACCCTGGTGGTAAAGGCTGTGGTCTTTCCCATGTCGTAGTTCGTGTGTTGTGATCAACATAATAGGTTCTACCATGAGGATCCTTTCTCTGTTCCCATCTTAAACAAAAGACATGTCTTTAAACAAAAAACAACACGAAAATGTTGCCTTCTGATTAAATTTTCAGACAAGCGCAAAAAAAAAAAAGTCTGCTAGTGAACAAATGGGTTATCCAATCCCAGTCCTTACTCTAAAGGCTAAGGGTCAAATTTGCCCACTCACAAAAGGCTTATCTGCCACATTATGTCCTATCTTATATGAATTCTTCTTACTTTCCACTCCTGGGGAAGTTTGCACCAAAAAATTAAAAATTCTGCATATTTTGTGAAAATAATACAATATAATCACACCAGTTTCAATTGTTTTGATAATTTACTTAACCAACAACACAGAAAAAAATCACAACTATTCAGCATTTCCTAAACACATGAAAGCTCAGTCACAAACACTTGATAACTAATACTTTGCATTCCAGTTATAATCCTGCATTTGAATTTAAATTACATTACAGAACACCAAAAAACAAAAAAGTAGAATGTCATTTTAAATTGCTCAGAGTTTCATACATGAAAGTCATACAGTTTTCCTAATTATTGTCCTGGACCTGGCTGGGTACTTTGGGAAGTGCTTGCTTCTGATTGTCCTGACATCCTGACATTTTATTGACTGCTTGGTAACTGTTTTATTTGCCCTCAAAGTTTGTTTTTTTTTAATGGGTACATAAAATAAATTCTGAGCTGTAATCTAAGTCCATTGTGTCACTTTGACACAGGAAAAAAGTCAGAATGCACATAGATCTTCCTTGCTGATTCCCCTACTGTCATTTATAAGGCTTTACATCACTCTGGCAATGTAGGGGCCTTAAAACTTTTACAATTGTTATGCTCCTGTGAGAACTGATGGAGAATGGGAACAGTTTATAGAATAGGAACAGTTAACTAACAACATTAACCACATTACTATGCAAGCAGGCTGCTACATTTCTGCCTTGCAGAAAGAGCCTTCCGTCTGCATAATTAAAAAGACCTACGTCTCCACTCCCCCAGCAAGCCGTGGTAGCGTGCGAGAAGGACAGAGTCTCTCTTGCTTGTTGGCAGGCATGCATGCCCAGCGACCCCCCCCCCCCCGACAGTAATCAATGTCTCCACCACAGGCACGCATGCTCACCCTCCAGCTTCCATCCAGGACACATCACACGATCCATTGTTTACAGTCAAGCCCCAAAAATACAATCGAATTTGCTCCAATCCTTCAGACAGAGACAAATACCTACAAGTTCTTTATCAAACATTCTTAAAACTACAATACCCACCTGGGAAAGTGAGGAAACAGACTGATGGAGTGAGACAGTTACCCAGAAGCCACCTACTACAGGACAGGCCCAACAAGGAAAACAACAGAACATCACTGGCCATCATGTACAGCCCCCAGGTAAAACTTCTCCAGTACATCATCAACGATCTACAACCTATCCTGGAAAATGGTCCCTCACTCTCACAGACTTTGGAAAGCAGGCCGATCCTCACTTACAGACAGCCCCTCCAACCTGAAGCAAATAATCACCATGTCATAACTTTAGTCCCAGATTTGGACCTTAACGTCCAAAATATGGGGGTTAGCATGAAAACCTCCAAGCTTAGTTACCAGTTTGGACCTGGTACTTGCTGCCACCACCCAAAAAATTAGAGTGTTTTGGGGCACTCTGGTCCCCCTGAAAAACCTTCCCTGGGGACCCCAAGACCCAAATCCCTTGAGTCTCAGAACAAAGGGAAATAATCCTTTTTCCCTTCCCCCCTCCAGGTGCTCCTGGAGAGATACACAGACACAAGCTCTGTGAATCCAAACAGAGTGACTCCCCCTCTCCGTTCCCAGTCCTGGAAACAAAAGCACTTTCCTCTTCACCCAGAGGGAATGCAAAATCAGGCTAGCAAATCCAACACACACAGATCTCCCCCTGATTTCTTCCTCCCACCAATTCCCTGGTGAGTACAGACTCAATTTCCCTGAAATTTCCCAGTAAAGAAAACTTTAACAGGTTTTAAAAAGAAAGCTTTATATAAAAAAGAAAGAAAAATACATACAAATGGTCTCTCTGTATTAAGGTGACAAAATACAGGGTTAATTGCTTAACAGAAATATGAATAAACAGCCTTATTCAAAAGAATACAAATCAAAGCACTCCAGCAACTATAGACATGTAAATACCAAAGAAAAGAAACCATATAACTTACTATCTGATCTCTTTGTCCTTACACTTAGAAGATTAGAAAGCAGAAACTACTTCTCCAAAGCTCAGAGAAAACAGGCAGACAGAAAACAAAGACTCAGACACAAACTTCCCTCCACCCAGAGTTGAAAAAATCCGGTTTCCTGATTGGTCCTCTGGTCAGGTGCTTCAGGTGAAAGAGACATTAACCCTTAGCTACCTGTTTATGACACACCAGCAACTACACACCACACCACAGAAACACTAACCCAGGAACCAATCCCTGTTACAAACCCTGTTGCCTACTCTGTCCCCAGATCTACTCCAGCGACACCATCAGAGGAGCCAACCACATGAGCGACACCATCAGGGGCTCATTCACCTGCATATCTACTAATGTATATGCCATCGTGTGCCAGCAATGCCCCTCTGCCATGTACACTGGCCAAATCGGACAGTCTCTATGTAAAAGAATAAATGGACACAAATCAGACATCAGGAATGGTAACATACAAAAGCCAGTAGGAGAACACTTCAATCTCCCTGGACATTCAACAACAGACTTAAAAGTAGCCATCTTTCAACAACAACAAAAAACTTCAAAAACAGACTTGGAAGAGAAACTGCAGAGTTACAATTCATTTGCAAATTTAACACCATTAATTTGGGCTTGAATAGGGACTGGGAGTGGCTGGCTCAATTCTCCTTCTCTTGGTATTGACCCCTCCTCATCAATTATTGGGAGTGGATCACATTCACCATGAGTGAATTGGCCTTGTCCACACTGGTTCTCCACTTGTAAAGTAACTCCCTTCTCTTCATGTGTCAGATGCCTGCATCTGTAATTTTCACTCCAAGCATCTGAAGAGGTGGGGGTTTTTACCCACAAAATCTTATGCCCAAACAAATCTGTTAGTCTTTATGATGCCAACAGACTCGCCGTCGTTTTTGTGGATACAGACTAACAGGGTTACCCCTTTGATACTTGCAGTTAATATAGAACCCAAGAAATAGAGTATGAGTAGTTCAAATTATTCCTTTCAATGTGCATTACATTGCATTTATTAATAATTTTATTTATGATGGTGCTTATTCAACTAGCTTTTAGGTCCATGTGGAATTTCTCAGTGTTAACTACTCTTGACTGTCTGCACCGAAGAACAACACACACAAAATGCATTCCACCCATGACAATACCAATGATCCTACCCAATCTCTAAGGAGAATCTGCACACATTCGGGTACCTGGTTGGGAAAGACTGTTTCTGAACAGTGAGCACCACTCATACTACATTCATTTTTATATTTATTGATTTGACTTTAGTCTCCACATTCCCTTTCCCACTTGCTGTAACCCAAACTTTATTAAAGCAAAGTAACAATTTCACAACAACTTTGTCCATATTTTCTTGCATTAAACTTTTCTTTCATCAGCAAGCACCTTTAGATGTTCTCAACAGACCTCCTCTCCAGCAATGACCAGACGCCAAGGAGAAAAGTGGACTGTACGTAATCATATATGCGTATTCTGGATTTGTGCATCTTTTCAGCACCAACATCAGGTTATGCAACTCCCACACCTACTTTGAAAATGCCACTGGGACACCTACCACTTAGCCACATTCACGGTGCCCACATGCACTCAGAAAGGTTATGTTCCGACACAGGTGCACCAAGGCTGTTGAATGCACTAAAGCCACCTTTCTGAAAATCCTTTATTCCTTAAATTCCACTGATGCACTTGCTGTCACTCTAATTATGTGCTTATAATACTTTGAAATTTTCAGGCTAAACAATTTCCCCCCAATACTAGACTATATTTGTTCCCAATCATCATCCTTGTTCATATCCTTTTATCTTACTATCATGTTAACTTAGCTGAAAAATGTAGCAAAACTCATGCTAATTGCAAGATTTCGCACTATTATTTATGCAAAGTGTCTCTGCAGGTCTATTAGACCCCTACAAGATATGAGAAGCTGCACTTGGAAAATCATCACTTAAATTACGGTAAAGTCCAAATAAAATTATTACTGATTATTTACATATCAGGACTCGAAGCACAAGTTCAATGCCTATAAGTACTCAGTTCTCTAAAGGTCAACTTCTTAGACTGCAAAGCCTAAGTATATAAACTATGCACTCAGGGAATCACATGAAGCTGAGGAACTGCAAATGGTAAATAAAGATGAGGAGAGGGGAGTTATACAACACAATCTGGAGCACTTGGTAAAGCTGGACCTGTTCAAACAACATGCATTTTAATACAGCCTTTCATACATATTGAAACAAAGAATACTGTTCATACTTACAAAATGTGAGACTGCATCCTAGAAAGCAGTGACTCTGAAAAGGCTTAAAGGGTCATAGAGGACAAACATGATGTTGTGGCAAAAAAGACTAATGTGATCCTTGGATGTATAAACAGGGGCTTAGCACAAGTAAGAGCAGAGCAATGATTTTACTTCTGTATATGGCACTGGAGAGACATACAGTTCTGGTGAGCACATTTTAAAAACTATACTGAAAAAATGGAGAGGGTGATTGGAGGGCTGGATAAAATGCCTTAGAGTGAGAGACCTAAAATCTGTTCAGGTTATCAAAAAAGAAATTGAGAGGTGACTTGATTACAGTACATTCATAGGGAGAAAATACCAGGTACCAAAAGGCTCGTTAGCTGAGAAAAGATATAACAAGAACCAATGACTGGAAGCTAAAAAGGGACAAATTTTAACAGTGAAGGCTGATTAAC
The DNA here is from genome assembly GCF_025201925.1 of Gopherus flavomarginatus. NCBI lineage: Eukaryota > Metazoa > Chordata > Testudines > Testudinidae > Gopherus > Gopherus flavomarginatus. The sequence goes on along the minus strand of NC_066618.1, from coordinate 252,036,071 downwards.
GAACTACCAATGCAAGTGTTGGATTCTTCATCTCTTGAAGTCTTCAGATCAATACTAAATACTTTTCTGGAAGGTATGCTTAAGTCAACACGCAAATTATTAGACTCCATACAGGGGTAACTGGGTGAAATTTAAGGGCCTGTGGTATAAAGAGATCAGATTAGATAATCTCATGGTCTCTCCTGGCCTTAAAATCTATTTATGGAATTTTCACCTCCAACCAGCAGTAACTAGCATTTAGGCCACTTCAAAACCAATACTAATGACTTTGTAGAGCAGCAAAGAATCCTGTGGCACCTTATAGACTAACAGACGTTTTGTAGAGCAGTTATCCTGTCTCTTTCTCCCACCCCACACACAGAGTGTTTTGAGGTCACTGGACATGACCGCATTGATCCACTGGACACATCACTACCGTTCTATAGCTCATACAACCCTTCTTCCTCCCACTAGTAGTGTGCAAAGCTTCAGTGGAGTTTCATCACCCTAAACAGGGTCACCCCCAGAACTGTGGCAGTAGTCATACAGCTAGAGAAAGAACATAAGAATGACTCGATAGCCTCGTGGTTAGGGTTCTCACTTAGGGTGTGGGAAACGCAAGTTCAAGTCCTTACTCCAAAGACTATTTATTTATAAAAAATGGAACAACTCCAACAGGACAGACTGAAAAAGACTCACAACAGAGCATCCCATCCCTTAGCACAGTAGCTAGGCCACTGTCCTGCAATGTGAGAGACTCAAGTTCAAATCCTCTCTCTAGCATTCCACGAGAGCATTCTAACCACTGGGCTAAAGGTTATAAAAGGGAGATCCCCCTCATACCTTCCGGCATTTTGTGAATCTAGCCCAGAAACTCAAACTTAGTCTAACTCATTTCTCCACGTTGAACAAAGAGTCCAGAGGACTAGGTTGTGGCCACACTGTTTAACCACAGCATTAGAAGTTTTATGTTAACATACATTAAGAAGTATGACCGAGGTTCAATTCAGGAGTACAGGAAGGATGTCTTTGCGCACCCAAACCCATGGGGTATGATGTGACACGTCTCATGTAAAAGTGCAAAAGCATTAGCTGGAGATGGGGCTTCCAATGGAGGCACCCCTGTCCTAGTGGAAGCATGGTGCAGAGAGGAGCAAGTAGACCCCCTGTAGCTTATTAAAGCACCAAACACAGGAAGCAGGGGATAAGGAAGTAATGAAACTGGCTAAGTGCAAGGGGCAGAGTGCACTTTTAAGTATAAGTCTAAGTTCCACTGAAGCAGTAATCAATAGATCGGGGAACAACAGTAAATAAACATTGCAACTGAAGTAATATTTTCCACTCAAGGAGACAACGTATTTCCACAAAAGTTAAAAATTCCAGTCAACCTATGTTTTAGTATGTCCTTAATATGTGCTTCAGTTTCAGTTAACTTCAGTAAGCGCCTCTCAAGTCTCGTTTGTGAAGTCATGTGACAGCTAATAGGACAGCTTCCGTGTTAATGCAGTAGTTGCAAGCACCATGACTAACTTGGACTTGCATAATTTCTATCCTTTTTACACATACATACACCCCCACACCCCCTTTACAATGTTATTTGTATTCAGAACATTTTTCGGACACAACTCCAGATACCCCTGTTAATGTCTAAAGTATTTTCAAGATATTTTTACTGCATTCTCTCCCCCAGACACACACACTTCTTGATCCCTATATATGTAACAAGCTTAAAAAGTAGATGAGCAAGGAACTATGTCCCAAGTGTGGAATAAGTTTTAATATCTCAAAGATTCTTTTTGCTCAGAATGTCTTGAGGCTCTTCTATATAAGTCATATCACTGTCTCAGCAAACGAGCAGCCTGTTAGTTTCTGGCACCAAAAGCTGCCACCCCAGTTAGGACTGCAATACCGCAAAACTATTTTAGATCATATAACTATGTCTCAGCCAACTGGACTGTATTTGGCAATCCAGAGCCGTAATAAAATCTGTGTCTATATATAAATGTGTTCAGGCCACATAGGATTAGATCATATTATTAATTAAAACCAAGCCCACATACCCTGGTGGCAAAGGTTCTGTACTGGTACTACCAGTCTGCTGTCTCACAGGTTCCCCAGATGCACTTGAAGATTCCCTTGGTTTTGCTGCTTCTGCAGTGGTGCTGCTTCTGGTATTAGAGGATTCAGAGTTTGTGGTAGTTACAGCTTCAAGTCCAGCAGACACAATGGGAACTGTAGAAGATGTGCTGTTTTCAGAGTAACTAATTGCGTCTGTTGTGTTAGTGCAATCTGTAGACATGGGAGTTTCTACAGAACCCATAAAAGCCTCAGAGGCAGAATTATCAGCTTCCGGTGCAGATGACGATGACTCACCATTAACTGGGAAGTACAAAGTAAGAACATTTTATACAGCAGATAGCTTTCTGATACAATTTATTTTTTAAATGATAAACATGACGTAAATTTCATCCACTGACAGAAGAAATGCATTTTAAGGTAACACCTTCTAGATTCTAATGAGCTAAGTAAAATGGAACAGAAGGCAGCTTCTTCAACGAAGGTGGTGCTTCCCCTATCCCTATTACAGACCCTTAGCCAATCCCCAATTCATTGTGAGCGTAAGATAATTTACTTAAACTCTAGTTTATATACGTAAATAAACGAAGGCTGGTTCCTTGCAACCAGAGTTCAAGATGACTCTGTATATTCACAATATGGGTAAAGCGACCAGTGAAGCCTAACAGTAGAACATTCTCCAAGCAGTACCTGTTGGAGTGCATGTGTATCCTCTCCTCCTTCCCTCAGTGTCTTTAAATGTTCTGATGGCAAAGCTATATAAGGAAGTATTATGCCCACTACCACCTCAGTTCCTTCCAACTGCTGACCCAGAGAAACCAAAATAGAACCGAGGAAGAAGGGAGGATGAGCAGGAAGTATGAATGTTCAGAGTCATCTGAAAGAAATAACGATTACCTATTTTTTGTAACTGTTGTTCTTCAAGATGTGTTGCTCATGTCCATACAAGTAAGATGTGCAGACTTGGAATGGATATGACAAGCATTCGAACAACTCTGGTTACAAGTAACCTTCATTTCTTTTTTGAGTGACTCCACATATTCCCACTTAGGAACAGTTTGGCAAGGAGTGCTGAAAAACTCAGGAGGAGGGAACAGACTTGAGCAGGGGGTTGGAGTAGATGACCTCCTGAGGTCTCTTCCAATCCTAATTTTCTATGATTTTCTATGATTATTAAAAACAATTGAAGCACTACTCCACCAAATCTAGCACTCACTCTTGAAGCCAAAAATCCAAAGTATAATGTTTAGTAAACAAAGTGACTTCCAAGAAGCAGCCTTACAGATTTCCCCAATAGGAACATGTTTAAGACAAACAAAAGATCCTGCCATGGCTCTCACTGAATGAGATGTCACAACTTTAGGCACAGTGACTGCTGCTAACTTGTGGCATTCAAGGAAACACAGTTTCACGCAACTGGAAATCTGTATCTTAGCAGACAAACTGTAACCTGTATGATTCTTAGTACAATGAACAAATAATCAGAAGACCTAAAATCTTTAGTTCTATTTAAACAACCATGTTCAAAAGTTGTAATCAAAATGAGGCATTAGATCCTCATCCTCTTCCTCAGACAAAGTGTCAGGCATCACTCTCTGAACTGCAGACAGATCCAGTGGAACTGGATCCAAAGATTTCTCAACAGTCAGATCCTTGCCAATCAGAATGTCCCTACTCCATCCATAAGGTAGAGGACTTAAGAACACTAACTGCAAAGCCCAATAAAGCCGCAGAGCCCAGGACTACCAGTCCCTCTAGTAGTTGGGATCCAGGAACATACCTATAGGACGGAGGTGGGCAAACTATGGCCCACAGGCTGCGTCCAGCCCATCAGAGTTTTTAATCCAGCCCTCGAACTCCGACATTCCCATGTGGGAGTTCGGTCAGCGGCTTGCCCTGCTCTGGCGCTCCCGCCTGGGAGCAGGGTGAGCAGCTTGCAAACCACTCTCCAGAAGGAGCACCAGGCAGATGAGGGAAGCGGGGCACCAACCCCGCTACCCGGCTGGAGCGCTGGCGGAGTGGGGCAAGTGATGGGGTGGGCCTGGATGATAAGTGCATGGGCCACGGCCTGCCCAGGCCCACCCGTGGCTATGCCCCTGGCGCGTGTCTTTTCTGATTTTAAAAAAAACAGTTGGTGTGGCACCTCTTTTGAAAATGAGGCCCTGCATGAAGTGCATGCAATCTTGTAAAACAGAAGTTTGAAATAAGGGCAGCAGTTAGGATTTTCTTTTCCCTTTCAAAAATGAGCGCTGCAAAAGAATAAAAAAGGAAAGGACAGCGAGTGTCAGGTTTTCAACAAAGAATAGAATGCAAAATATTTGTTCACAAACCTGAACTCAAAGGTTGTATGCTTGATTTATCAGGAAAGCATCGCAGTGTTTGAGGAGTAAAATTTGGATCGCTACTTTTCAACGAAACATCCTAATTATGGCAGCAATTTAACAACTGAGGAAAGGGCAAGAAACACTGAGAAACTCACCACAAACTTGAAAGCTCAACAATCTACAGTTCAGGAAGCCATTACAAAGGCAAGTTGTGTTCTGGCGTTTAAAATCGCTAAACAAAATAAGCCTTTTGCTGAAGGGGAGTTATTGAAAGAACGTATGGTTGATGTTGCTGGCATGCTGTGCCCGGAATACCAAAACAACTTTAGTTTGTCATGAAGAACTGTTCCTCGCCGAGTAGAAGTGATTGATGAACATTTGACTTCTGCATTGAACAACAAAGCACAGGGCTTTATATTGTTTTCATTAGCTCTCGATGACAGCACTAACATTAAGGACACAGCACAGTTATTGATTTTTGTCAGAGGAACTGACGACAAAATTAAAACCACAGAGGAATTTTTATCAGTGGAATCAATGAAATGCACAACTAAGGGATCGGATTTATACGAGACAGTGTCTGGTTGTCTTGAAAAGCTGAAGCTCCCCTGGAGTAAACTGGTAAATGTAACCAAAGATGGATCATCAAATCTAATTGTGAAAAACGTAGGACTTTTAAAAAGAATTCAGGACAAAATAAAAAGACAACCCTGATAAAGAGTGATTTTTCTGTACTGTATTTATACATCGGAGGCCCTCTGCAAAAATGTCCTGGACATTGATCCTGTTGTTCGCATAGTAGTGAAAATAGTGAATACGTTAGAGAGAGTAGCTTAATCATTGGCAATTCATTTCTCTCCTTGAAGACACGGATGCTGAACACCAGGACTTTATCATACAAATGTCCGCTGGCTCAGCTTAGGAAAGGTATTCCAATGAGTATGGGAGCTCAGAGATGAAATTTGCACTTTTCTGGAGATATAGGAGAAAGAAAATTATTTCCCTGAATTAAATAGTTCAAACTGGGTGTGTGACCTCGCTTTTAGTGTGGATATGTTGGCATATTGAAATGAACTTAATGTGAAGCTACAAGGAAAGAATGTGTTTGTACATGAATTGAATTCTAGTGTGACATGTTTCAAAGTCAAGTTAGTTTTGTTTTCAAAACAAATTAAGGACAAAATGTTCACTCACTTTTCAACACTGAAATACTTGGAAGTGTCGCCAGAGCAGACAGAAAAGTACAGCAAAATTTTGAGCAACTTGCGCGGAGAATTTTTTCATTGATTCTCTGATTTTGAAAAGATAGAGAAGACACTAATCAATTACACTGATCTCCAGTGAGATTCCATCTTGAAGAAAAAGTACAATTCAGAAAAACTGGATGAGTTTTATGTTTCCTTGAGTGAAACAAAGTTCCCAAATATCCGTAAGTGGCACAGAAAATCTTTGTTTTGTTCGGCTCCACTTATGTGTGTGAATAAACATTTTCCCTACTGAATTATAACAAATCTCACTACAGATAACAGTTAACTGACCAGCATCTCAGCTCAGTATTGTAGATTTCCACAACGAGAATGACATCAGACTTTGATGCCATTGTAAAGAAGGGTGAGCAGCTGTATTGTCCACATTAATCAAAGAGGGCATGGTAAGATTGGTTTAATTATTGTAATACGTTGTTATGATGGTATATTTATAATAGTAAGTAAGGTTTTATGTTTTTTTCCGCACTAAAATGCATCTTTAATAAAGTTTATTTGAATAAGTATTCTTCAGAGTTAAATTGTTTAACAACAACATTGCTTAATTATGGTTTACTTTGAAGCTAAAATAGTTTGAATATATTTTGGTTATTGCCATGGTCAAATGGAGAAATACTGATGATTCAACAAAGCTGATTACAGATCATAAAGACGACAGCAATAAACATGAAAACGACCAGACTTATGTAATGCAGTAGTGTTGATTTTGAAACAAACTTATGTTGTCCCTGATTGAACATGAATTATTAATTTCATGAGCATTCATGGCCCGCCACATAATTTCCATACCCAGATGTTGCCCTCAGGCCATAAAGTTTGCCGACCTCTGCTATAGGATGAGGAAGCACAAACTGTCCAAAAGACTGAGGTCAGTCAAACTTCAGTTACATAAATCAGGACAATTCAGGTCTTTCGACTCCTCCTCTAACTGTGGATCCAACCTTGGATCTGCTATGGATCTCACAAGAGGATGCAGAGACATAAAAGATAAGAGGGATCTGCCTGGAGGTACTGTTGGAGTCTTAGGAGGAGGGGGCAAAGATGGATCTGGAAAAAGACTGAATATCTTCTATTCTACTCATCTTTCTAAGTGAACGGGATTTAAAACTCTGAACAGATGAAATCTCTCTCTTCCTCTCCTCCAATGATCTCATATTCAGGTCTGACGATCAGATCCTGAACAGTGAACATCTGCCATGACAGTAATGGTCTTCAGATTAGACATCAGCACAAGAACAGGAATGGGCAATAGTGGCAGTCTTACAGGCTTAAGCATCATTGGATCCAGAGAGAGGTTCAATTCCATAACCCTTGAACATGAAGCCTAATGCAGAGCTGACTAAGATCTGCAGAGGCCATATCCAAATCAGACAGATACATTAAATATGACCCACAGGATCTGGCACTTCTAACAGTGGCCATCTTCTACCTCGCCTTTTTCCTTTGGATCCTAGGCAGTCAGAACTGATAACTTAATCACAGAGTCCTTAGCTGCCTACTGAAGAGATGCTACCTTCAATATCCAGCAGGAGGAACTGATGGAACAGGAACAGGAGCTGAAACCAAAGAATACATAGATCCCCAGGATCCTTTAGGAACCTTAGCCTTACAAGGCACTCAGAACTGAAACACGCCCCCTAGTGTTTGGATCTTATGATCTTCTGAAGCCAGACGTCTTAGTAGCAAGAACTTTCTAAAGCAGGAGCACCTGCAGTCTATTCTGTATCTCCTTGCATACTGTTTGTTGGAGTTTCACACCCAAAACACCCAGAAGGAGAGACTGACCTTCACCAAGGCACTTAAGATGCCTAATGTGAGGTCATCTGATGCCAGGAAGATGACTGGCAGAAGCGCATCCCTTAATGCTGTCTTTTACTTTTTTCTTCAGTTCCACCATCACTGAGAACTGATCTTAAAATTAAACTAACTTATACTACAACCTGAAACAATAATTATCTAAGGCACTTGCCTATAAATCCTACACCTGCACCCCCAGAACAGTTCACTTCTATCTGGTGCAGGTTTTGGAAGAACTGAGGCAGTAGGGGATGCAGTGTGCCATTATACAGCCTTTCACTCAGAATGTTTGAAGACACTGAGGAGAGGAATAGGATGAGGTACATGTGCACTCTAACAGGGATTGCTTGGAGAAGGTTCTGTTAGACTGCACTGGTTGCTTTATTGCCCACAAATGGGAATATGCAGAGCCACTTGAAGTAGTAGTAACTTTCAGTTTCCTGGCAGCTTGTTTAGTGGGATAGCAAAATGTGCTCTGTAAGCTAGCAGAGGGTGGGCATCTTGCTTCAAGTCCCCAAAGGAAAATTCAAGAGCAAATCGTGTGCAACTTCCAAGTGGTATTGGTTTTAAAAGAGAATCTTTATCACTATGAGACTGTAAGAGAATTTTAAAGGAAGAATAAAAGAAGGCTGAGTATGAAAGATACAACTGATAGCATTTAATGTCCACTCGGATAACTTTCTGGGCTCATTCTGCTTGCTTTGTGGCCAAAAGATACTTACAATTTTTTTAAAACTACTAACTCGGAAATTAAACAAAAAATCCATCTCTTAAAGGATTTAATAATGAAAACAACTACATTTGAAGTTAAAGTCAACAAGTCTATTAAAATTATATTAATTTAAATGTATATTTACCTAACAAACATAGGCTACATAGAACAAGGAATGTATTTTTTTACAGTTGCTGTTAGAAGTATACATATTTTTGCGTGTGTAGAAACTACATGGAAATGTTTATCAGGTAAAGAAGCAGAAGCTAATATAAGGGTTACAGATATCACTTTTTCGTCTTATCAATTAGTTAGCTCAGCAGAGCACATTTAACACAAAATATATAAACAAAGACTTACTACTGCAATAAGATCTTCCTAACCTCCACCTTACTGAATTCGCATTTCTGGTAACAGAACCTCCTGTCAATTACTAAAGGAAAGCATTGCGAAAAGGAAAAAGGTAATGTGGTTTGGTGAAAGCAAATAGCACCAACAGTTCTTGTAAAGCTTTTAAGCAGAAAAACTATTTCAAAATTGCCCTTGCAGCAAGTGAGAAAACAGAAGGGAAACTATTAAGAGAAAACTTAATTATGGCAGGCCTAAAAATTACCTGTGAATATTTCCAGTTCAAATAAGAAGTTCATTAAATGTTTGTCTGAGGATAAAACTACAAAAATAATTGCTGATTTCTTATAGTGGTTTCAAAGTAAAATATTAAGAGCTGCACCTATACCCAACTTAAATAAAATTAACCTTGCCTGTCTCCACACAAAATCAACAACCTTAACATTTTGGGTTTATACAGTTTAGTGTTATAAAATAAAAATAGTAATTTATATAATTGAGACTAACGTAATTTTTTAGTCTGTTCAGTTACACGTAAATGTGGCACTGTATTCTGCTACAATATGTTATATTTCAATAAGTCATTTTTAACCAGAAAATTTAAAAAATCTTATCAAGTTTATGTACAAGGCAATGCTGGTTTAGCTGAGCCAAAGGATCTCAATAGAAATTATAGGTATTGACTTCAAAAATCAATACAGACTTTTTCTTTGGCATATTTTTTATTCATCTTGGTAGCTTTGTTACAGAGACTGAAACTGACTATTCACAAGAGTAATCCAGTGATCTAGTAATTATGCATCACATACATAATAAAATGCAACATCAAAATATTGTATCATTTCTGGATTATTGCCATGTTAAAGCAATCTATCATATCACATGGAATTTTGATTTAAGATCTTCAATTTGTAAGCTCTCTAGAGCAGGAAGTATTTTTTTGTTTGTTTGTACAGTGACTAGCACAAAAGGATAGTCTATGAAGACTCTATTCAGAAAATTCTAAGTTTAATGGACACTATTAGGTTAAAATTCAAATATATTTTACAATATTCTTTCATCTGTGCTACTAAAACCTGAGATTATTAAACGAAAGAATTTACTTTACTTTTCACCATTTGTGCTGTTTGTTAATTTTCTACACTATATGTAAGCTTAGACAATAAAAACAGACCAGATAATTTTACTTTTGCTTATAGTCACTTTCTAGTCAATTTCACGCTATGGTTCTCTACCATAATTCTGCAACATCTGGATCACAAACACTGCATGGGAATGATATGCTTTTGAATTCAAATCTATTGTGTGTGTGTTTTTAAATTGCATTAACATGTTTCTACTTAGGTTCAATTTTATGCAAGTTTATTTACAGGAAATTTGAGTTTCAGTTCCTACAAATGCTGATGACTATAACCTTACCTATATGCATATATGCAGGACTGGGTTTTAAGCTGGGGTCTAAAATGAAGTGACAGCACCCTTTTAAGAAACCAACATTCACATTAATTCTGTACATCTGTTCTTAAATTACCAGTCAGAATCTGCCCTCTACTTCTTATATCTAACTTTTACCAACCCATCTTTCCAAGAAGGCTGGAAGAAATACAGGCCAGCAAAGTGGGAAGTTTTTCATTATGTAACAAAGAATTTATCAGCAGTACATATGCACAAGGGAACACAGATAAGATTAATGAGTAGCGGGACTCATTGCTGGCCCATATGTAAAGCATGGGTAGAGAAATGAGGGACAGAGGTTGCTTTTGGAACACCTTTATGCTAGCTCACTGTGCCACCATTTATAGCATGCAGGGAGTCACAGGCACTGCAGAATAACTACACTCCCCTCCTTGCGCAAGAGTGAGAAGGGGGCTTCAACCCTCTCAATGCACCTGGCAGCATACCTACACTGCAGTGTTGGTGTTTGTATCCTGCAAAGTTATAGACGAAGCACAGCATACTTTCTCCTTAGCGTAATGGGAAAACTGGGAAGGTGACTGTTACTGGGGAAGTCAATCTCCCTTTTAGGCTTCTCCAAAGGCAGCACAATAAGCTGTTCCAACACAGGGCTTCTAATAATGCCACAATTGAGCCAGAAGGAATCACGAAAGGAACTGATGTCAGATGAGATATAATTATTTATATACCCTAATATCAAACATTTGTATATGCAAAGACGCAAGCGTGTAGCTGCAACGATCACAGATATCCTAATGGTTATGAGCTCACAGCTGCTGTGGCGCACACTGCACAAGAGAATTAGATCTGCAGAATTAGATAGCATGTTTATCTTTCACAACATCAAGAGACAATTTCACCAATTTCCTTCACACTTGCCTTTTTTTTTTTAATTACCTTTTTGGCAAAATGACATCACTGATTATATGCAAAATTCATTCAAATGCACAAAGCAATAAAATGAAAAAAATCTCTAATGTCTTTTTACTGTATTACTCTTAGAGGTTACTTGCAACAATAGTCAGTACAAAATTTACTGATGGAAATCAAATTTAAAAATTAACAATGTTCCTTTAGAAATTATTGGTACTTAAGTGATCCTGGACTGAGAATTCTAAAATATATTTCATCCCAGAGCAGATTTGTTACCTCATTTGCATACCACTGGAAAACAGGTTTATATAAATGGCAACAGAAATGCTGAACTACAGTGACACAAGCAGATCCGGCTATTAGAGAAATTTAAAGTTCTCATAAATTTGTTACATTGTTTCTGTCTTTGCCTTTGCAGATTTTTGTTGGAAAGTACTTCTTGTTGGGAAACGTACTTCCATTTCTTTGCCGTCAAGAAATCCACTTACTGTCTCTTACCTCCACTAGAAAAATGTTTTTGAAATGAGTCAATAAAGGAAGTCAGACTCTTTCCTCTAAACAATCAATGCTATGATTCAGGCATAGAGGCCTTACTTGATGACAAGATGTCTCTTAAGGAAAACAAAACAGTATTCTGGAATGACTCAAGGAAGCGGAGAAATCTTAAGATTTGTATTTATCATGGAGAAGTAAAAATAGGATTACAGGTTTTATCTCAGATATACACAGCAAAAGGCAGATAAACAATCAGAAGTTGGACTACATGATTTTAACTAAACAGAAAAGCCTTACCGAACAGTGTTTTATAACATGCTCATTTCTTACCAGTGTTGTTGGCGGGCTGGGTTGAAAGTGGTTTTGGTACTGATGTAATTTTGGGACTGGCTGCAACATGTGAAGGAGATGAAGTGCTGTCTCCATTAACAGCATGTATACAGAATGCATTCTGTATTACAGAGTTTAAAGGAGTTTGATTGTCTATTCCATTAGACATGTCACAGGTAGATCTTGGCAAAATAAAGAGGATTTTGATTAATACAAACAGTATGTTAAACATAACTATAGAAAACAAAGGCCTACACTGAAACATGCTGAAAGATCTGATACAAAATACACCAAAGTAAACTCAGTGGCAAGGTTTTAATATTATTCCGTTGGTGGGTGTAGATAATAGTTCATATATGTAAAACTAAACCAATTATGGGGGTAAAGGAGCTTATTTTTGTAATTTTAACTGAGATACTTATCAATTGGATTTTTAATTCCATTTATTTCCCCCCCCAATATGGCATTACAACTGAGTTGAGCAGGCTAATTTGGCTACTACAGTTCCTAACAATGGCCCAGCTGCTTCTCTGGAGAGAACCCCATCCCATCAGATAAGCTTCTTTCCTCCTTTAGGCATGTTAACAACTGGTTTTGTTAGCCACATCTCTAGAAATTACTTCAGAGGAGTTACCGTTTAACACATGAGGGAGCAAAGATTTCTCTTAGTGAGAGGAAAATAAATACTTAAGGCCCCCTACAGGAAAACACCATATTTTGAGATGTTGTTCCACTCTTCCCAACCCCTAAATAGTGTTTTAGCCTTTTCTGGGGACAAATGGCAGTCACAGAGGTCACCTTCATGCACGCTGCATTGAAGCAGAAATCAAGCAGATGAGGGAGCCCTAGAGAACAGAAAAATGCTGGACTAGGTGGTTGATCATCCTGCCTACTAGAGTTAGGAAGGAAGACCCAATGTGCCTGTGCTGTCACAGACCAAGTCACAGAAAAGTAGGCTTAGCAGAGAATAATTAAAACAAACATTTCTTTGTTATAAAACAAGTGAATTGATGTTGCTAAGTTACTGATAAATGAAACAACAACAGACTCAGCTTTTGTTTTCAGTTATTTTTTATTCTACTCTAGAAATCTTATTTGATTTTGCTGACATCTACAGAACACAGCTAAACCAGAAATCAAAAGAATTAGTTTGTTTTCAAATCAGTGGAGCTAAGTTGTATTTATTTTTCAGTAAAGAGCTTTGTAATCAGAATATTATTTTTAAAATTATGTTAGAAATTTTTTTTGAAGTGTCCTATTCGTGCTATTAGCAATTTTCAGTTTTAATGTAAGGTAAACTAACATCAACAGAGTAGGGCCAAGTACAAAAGCAGCATTAGGGGCCACATGAATTGCCTGAAGACAAGAGAATCCTGCTGCTTCAAAGATCAAACATCCGAAGAGAGCAGGACAGAGGACTGTGAAGGTATAGCTGATCCATCTTCAAAAAAAAAATCTAGCGCAATATCTTGTGGAAAGGAAGGAGGAGGAAGAAAATTATAGTCCCCAAGATGTTAGAGAAAGCTGGGGAATAACACATTTGAGTCTTCACCCCAATAATATTTAGTGGCCAAGGGGATCCAGAGGCAAACCTCCACATATAAAGAGGACAGTAGTGGGATGGGCAGGGAAGAACAACTTGCGTCCATCCCCCAGATCTGTAGCAGCTCAGAGGGAACAAAACCACACACACAGAAGGAAAGTAGCAGGGTAAGGAAACCACTGCAAGGTTGCTGGATGGTCCAGTAACAATAAAACTAGTTTTACTAATGAACTCCTTGCTCTCCTTCTACTGCTGTTTGAGGACCAGGTGTGGCCTGTTTCTATTATTCTCCTGGAGTCCTTTGTTCTTCCACATAATACATAATAGAGATGAAGCTTGTGGGTCTCTCTACATCAAACTCAAGGTTCTCTTCCCCATTTCAGGTTTAGGTGGGCAAGTTCTTTGCTTTGAAGGCTTTTTTCAATAATTATTTAAGTCAATGGGAGTCCTTCCATTGACTTCAATGTGCATCAGATCAGGCCTTTGAAACAGAGCTAGTTGGGAGAGGGGAGGAAGACCACCAGATCGAGGACAGAGGCCCTTTTCTTCCCTCCTCTCTTGCAGTACCATTTTAAAGGAGGAAGGTAGTAGAAAGGCACTACATGCCTGGTTCTTACACAGCTGCAGGAGGTAGCGAAGAGGTTAGCACTCAATACCAGATTCACAGTTCCTGATCCACTGAACTCCAATGCAGCACTTCACAGATTTCAAGGCCGGGTGGACTCTATGTTTGGTCAGATGGACTTATATGTTTTGGCAGAAGACTAAACTAAACCATCAAGAAGTTGACCACTTACCTTGAGAAAAAGGCACAAGCTACCCTATTATCAGCAGAAGAACAGAGATGTAAGCTGAACAGCTATATTCACCTAATCTAAGTAATCCACACAAACTCAATGGGACACCCACATGAATAAAGTTAGTCATGTGCAAATTTACAGCACGAGGCCCTTGGTGCTGCAACACAACAAACGGAGTTCATGGGAGTGTAGGCCTGAAGTAGTTAAGGCCTGAAGGTCAAAACCTGGTTCCCTGTGCAAAATTCATTTATGTCACTTAAAACGAAACAATGGCCATTATACGTCAAATACTGCAAAAAGTAAAAAATAATAATAATTCCAACCTGGATGCAGTTCTTGCCAAAATTTCTCTGTTTTCATGTATAGCATCACCATTTTGCTGGACTTCTACTAAACAATAAGAAATACATTAAATAGATTTTTTCTTCTTTTAAAATGTTAACAAAAACATGTGGGTTTTATTTTACTAATTTAACTTACTGGCTGCTGCTGAACTGCAGTTTGTAAGAGATTCTTGTTCAACAATCAAACCATCAAGCACAACTGTCAGTTCACCTGTTTGCACCATGCCACTCTTGTTTTCTAAGGAGAGTTTCAATTGTTCTTTCACCCCCTCCACTACAAGGGGAAAAAGAATAAATTTAGCATTAAATAGTTTCCCCCACAAAAACATACTAAAAATATTTTGTACAAAGTTATATTACATATAAAAATTCTACACACTTCATATACATATACATATATATACACACACAAAGTTTTCTCTGCTACTTGAAGAAAAAGTTATATATAGATTTATTCTAATATATATTATGGATACATCTTCTATTTCTTTTAAGTCTTCAGGTTTTGCTAATTTGTATTTTTAAAAAACTAGCTTTGCTGAATAAAATAATTAATTAATATTTGATTTAAATAAGATGCATTTCCACTATTTTGCTGCTTTCTATTCTCTCAGAGTGGGGAACCCTAAAATCACATGGGTTACATCACCATGCTTGATTATGTACACTGCAGAGTGCATAAACAGGAGTCCAGCTTTACAAACAACTTTTGCTGTTATAAGCCACGCTGTAAATTTCTAGGATGGGGATAGGTCAGCAAAAGACATCTGGAATATGGCAAGCATTTATGGAACTCCGGTGTTGAACCCTCAGGACACTTGATGACAGACAAATGGTGAAATCCTGGCCTCACTGAGTCAATGGCAAAACTCCCATTCACTTCAAAAGAGCCAGGATTTCACCTCAAGAATCTCCATGTGTCACTGTAACTTCAGAGTAGGTAGTGGACAGCTAAACATTGACATGGTTTTACAAATATTCAGGGATTCTAATTAAGGTTGTGTGAGGTTTTGAACAATGACGTAGTTTGCTGGAGAAGAAACATAGTGCCAGATCCTCAACTGGTTATCAATCAGCAGAGCTTCCACGCAAGTCAATGGAGTTATGTCAATTTACACTGAGGTTACAGACTCCTAACACCCGCTGCAAATGAAATGGTTAAATTAGGTAGTTTCTAGCACACATACTGTTGTCTCCAAGCCTAAGTGCTTCAGAAGGATAGTTTACTTGGATTTCTCCAAGCTTATTGTTCCTATGATGCATTTTTGGAATCTTGTGCCGGTTTAACAAACTCAAAATGTTTAAAGTAGCTATAACTAAATACTGGACTGTGAACCCCGATACATGCTTTACAAGGTACAGGGAGCTAAAACTATTAGATACACAAAACTTGCGCTCAATTCCTGACTATCTCCAAAAATCACTAATTCCAAAGACTAGTAGGAAGGAAGAGAAATGTGGATCTAAGTAAGTATTAAATACAAAACAATAAATAAAAAAAATAAAAAATCACTGCTAATTTTCTGTCACTAAAATACAGATCCTAACTCTGAAGATTATTAAATAATAAGAGTATTGCTAGACCAGTTAAAAAGAAACAAAAAACTCTGCCCTACATTTTGACCCATTTGAGCCATCACTGGTGGGTTAAGAAGGCTGCTTCTTCATAACAGGTGTATTCTACTATTCCAATACAAATAACTATGTAAAAATGGCATTAAAAGTAGAGTATATGTACCAGTAATTTAGGAATAAAAAAAAACACACTAAAGGGATGTTCTGATTATACCAAAAACGATAGTTACCTTTTTTCGTAACTGGTGTTCTTAGATATGTGTTGCTCATTGACATTCCATGGTAGGTGTGTTGTGCTCACCATATGCACCAGTGCCAGAAGTTTTTCCCTCAGCGGTATGTGTAGGAGACCAGCTCTGGCACCCTCTAGAATGGCACGCATATGCCATGATATGAGGGGCGCTGCTGGCTCCCCTCAGCCTCAGGTCCTTCTTCCCAGAAACTCCAACAGTGGGGAAGCAAGGTGGGTCATAGAATGGACATGAGTAAGAGATCTCGAAGAACACCAGTTGTGAAAAAAGGTCATTGTCTTTTCTTGAGTGCTTGCTGATGTCCATTCCATTATAGGTGACTCCCTAGTAGTACCACTGAAGGTGGGTAGGAATTCATGGACATGTTGACTGCAACACAGCTCTGCCAAATCCAGCACCGTCTGTTGCCTGCTGGGTGATGGTTTAGTGCATTGTGAACGTGTGTGTACCAAAGACCACACTGCAGCTCTCCAGATGTCTGGGACAGGGATATGCGCCAAGAAGGCCGCCAAGGACGCCAGAGCCCAAGTAGAGTGGGCCATCACTATAGGTGGCAGCTCGACCTGAGCCAACTCATAACAGGTCTGGATGTAGGTGGTGATCCAATTCGAGATCTTCTGCAAGGACACCAGGAGGCCCTTCATCCTATCCGCTATTGCCCTAAAGAGCAGGGTTGACCTGCAAAAGGCTTTGGTACACTCCAGGTAGGCTCTAGGGCATGTCGGACATCCAAAGTGCATAGCTGCCTCTCCTCAGTGATGGAGGGTGGCTTCAGGCAGAACACCAGGAGGAAAATATCCTGGTTGACACGAAAAGGGGACACCACTTGAGGCAGGAAAGCTGGATGGGGTCGCAGCTAGACCTTGTCCTTGCAGAATACTGTATAACAGGGGTTCTCAAATTGGGGGTCAGGGTGTCCCTCTCCTCTCACTCCTATACTCCATCTCCACAGAGCAGAGGAGGGGGGACACAACAGGGCTCAAGATGGAGGGAGCTTGCTGGCAGCTGCTGCTGTGTCTGAACAAGTGCCGATCTACTTAAAAGGGCAGCGTACTTAAAGTGGGGGCAGCACAATTAAAGTGGCAATGCGCGTTTCTCTCTCTGTCTCTCTCTCACACACACACACACTTCTCTGTGTGTCTGTCACACACATACATACTTGTATTGTTGTTGCTATTGTTACTTCTTTCAAAGAGTGTTCTTTTAGTTTTTGACTGGTCTATGCATTTCACAATTTTTACTTCTCTCTTACACTTAAATTTAATTCTTTGAGTAGTGAGTTCCAAAATGACTTACCTGTCCTGGCTGGAGTAATTATCCCTATGGTAACTTTTTAAAAATATATATTATATCTATGTTCTTGGTTTCTACTGGTGGCGGACATCTGCACATTACCTTAATATGGTGCATAGAACAAAATTCATTCCACACATGGGTGGAAACAATTAGAAGGAACACTGGTTGGGGAGATGCTACGCTGCAATGCCCAGCAGGAAAACCGCTTCCACTTTGCCTGGTAACTCGCTCTGGTGGAGGGCTTTCTGCTTTCCAAGAGAATATGCTGTACCTGGCTAGAGCAGGCCTGTTCCTCTTGGTTCAGCCATGCAGCAGCCAAGCCGTGAGAAGAAGAGAGGGAAGGTTCAGGTGCAGAAGCTGACTGTGGTATCGGGCAGCTGAGCAATAACCATGTTGCAGCCACGGCCAGATCCATAAGCGTGCCAAACCAGTGCTGGCGAAGCCACACCATGATCATGATGACTTGCACCTTTTGATTTTTCGATAGGACCTTGTTGATCAACGGAATCAGCAGGAATGCATACATCAAATACCTTGCCCATGACAGGAAAAAGGCACTGGAAAGGGAGCCCCTGCCGAGGCATTGGAGAGGGCAAAACTGATGGCACTTCCTGTTTGGTCTGATGGCAAACAGGTCCACTTGGGGAACACCCAATTTCTGGAAGAGCACCCAGGTGACCTCTGAGTGGAGCAACCACTATTGGTGAGAGAAAAAGGACCTGCTGAGGAAATCTGCCAGCATGTTCCAGACACCAGGGAGATGCAAAGCTTCCAGGTAGATCGTGCGCTGGATGCAAAAGTCCTACAGGTGATGTGCTTCCTGACAGAAGGCCAACGAGCGAGCTCCCCCCTGCCTGTTGATATAGAACATCGATATCATGTTGGAAGGTCACCCTCAAGCGTACCTTCAAAACACCAATTTACCACCCTGTTGCTTGCAGGTGGAGCTCGAGTGAGCGGAGGACGTTGGCTGGTGGCCCTGCTGGCGCCTACAGGTCTTGCCCTTCTTGCGGAAGGCCTCTGACCAAGGCTGACTGCTCAAACCCCGGGGCTGTTATGGCTTAAATCGCTTTCTTGCCAGCCCTGGGGTGTATAGGTGCAGGGTCCATGAGGCTGCCCTCAAGTCTGTTAGAATGTGCAACTTGGCATCTGTTTCTTCAGAGAATAGCACATGGCCATCTGAATCGACTGCTGAACCTCCATGGGAAGGCCCAAGGATTGTAACCAAGATGCTTGTCTCATGGCTATAGCCAAGGCCATGGTTCAGGCTACAGAGTCCGCTGCATCTGAGACAATTGGGAGAGCTCCCCTTGCCAAAACCTTGCCCTCATCAAGGATCGCCAGGAATTCTTTCCTAGGGTCCTCAGGCAGCAAGTTCGAAGACTTAGCCATGGACTGCCAGATGTTAAAGTCATAGCAGCCGAGCAACGCCTGTTGGTTCCCTACTAGTAGCTGGAAGATGAATAAATTTTTCTTCCAAAGAGATCAAGCCTTTTGCCTCTATTTTTAGGTATCGCACCTGGCTGACCCTACCATTTGTGCTCATTCAAGGCCGACACCACCAATGACCTTGGGACAGCATGGGTGTAAAGGTATTCATAACCTTTAGCCAGCACGTAATATTTGTGTATTGCCCGCTTGGACATGGGGGCCAGCGACAAGGGCATCTGCCACAGGGACTTGGTAATTTTTGCCACTCCTTCATTCACTGGCAGTGCCACCCTAGCAGGGGGCAGCCGAACTCAGCACATCAAAGAGAAAGTCTGAGGGCTCCACCAACTCTTCATCTTCTAGCCCCAGGTTTGAGGTGACCCTGTAATTGCCTCGTTGAGCGAGGATGAAGGGGAGGTGGGTACTCGCGGGTCTGCTACCACCAACACCTCCCTACGAGCACCTCCATTGGGGCCGGGTGACCCTGAGGGGTCCTCTCCAATGTCACCTCCATGGCAGTGGGCGGGCAGGAGATAGTCGCCGACCACCTGTCCTATGCCCCCGAGGTTGACCTACACCCTTGTGAAGGCTGCAGGAACCCCCAGGGAGGTGCCTCCGATGAGTGACCCTGGCCCACTGGAAGGGACTCCTCGCTAATGGAGCCCGAGGAGGAGTCGCGTCTGAGGGATCAGGATGGTGTTGAGGCTGATTATCTACCCTGGTCACGTCGGTGCCGGCCTCAAGGCTCTGCTGGGGATCTGCACGAGGATGATGACTTTCTGTGCCATGATACAGGAGACCAATGGCAGTATTCAGCAGATTGGCAACAGGAACCCAATGATCTACGTCTATCACTCAGCAAGCAGTGCCAGTCTGTTGAGCTGGAGCGAGTAGGTCACTGTGCCGGGGAACATTGGAGTACCCATGGCAAGCCATACTAGTGCTCTGGTTACAGGTAATGAGGCTCCCAAAACCTTGAATTGCCGGAGCAGTGCTGCACACTGGGAGAGCAGCAGGGGCACTCCCAGCACTCAGGAAGCAGGGATGGGCAAACCTCTGATGGTCTGCATCGTTCCACTGGCAATCGCCACTTTGAGCCTGAAGAGCACCGCCTGGCATGCGGGGACCGACACCAGGGACTCTGACAGGCGGGCTGACTCGTGTTCGAGGCGTGGTGGTTCTGCACAGGTGAGTGCTGGTGCAACACTCCTTGTGGTGAGGAGCTCTGCCACACTGATGGGGACTGTTGGAAGGATCCCAAGTCAGGTTTACCCATGGAGTGGGGTACCGCTGTAACCGGCATGGGCGACACCAGTAGGGGACAGGATGTCCTTAGCAGCCTGCAGGGTCTCCAGTGTAGACAACACCGCCAGGTGCTGAATGCCCATGCAGCTTTCCAGGGTGGCAGGTGCTTCCTGAAGTGGACTAGCCCACTCAGCAGGAGCTGGGGCCCGACCGCCATCCGGATGTGAAGAGACGCCCCTCACAGGTCTTTGCTCTCCTCCAGCACTCTCCTTCCCCTTCAGGATACAGAAAAAGGTCACGCCATAGCCTTCCTTTGCTTTCTAGCCAGTACAGGGGACAGGGATCAGCCACAGTGCTAGAAGCAGAAACTGATCTGGATGGCTCTGGTGCCGGTGCAGTAAAAAAGTTCACAACGAGCAGCTGAGAGACAAGCTAGCCCAGGCAAGGATATGTTCCAGGACCATCATTGGAAGTAAGAAGGAACTGAGGGCGGGGGGAGCCGGCAGCACCCCTCACACCACGACATACGCACACCACTGGAGAGGGCACCAGAGCCAGTCCCCTATGGATATCACTGAGGGAAAAACTTCTGGCATCAGTGCATGTTGCAGAATGGAATGAACATGAGCAAGCACTCAAAGAAAAACCAAGCATTACAAATCCTGAAAAATTGGACTTACAGTTAAGTTATACTTAAAAGAAATGCAAACACATTAAGTATGAAAATAAACAAACAATCTTAACAGTCATCTGTAGCAAGGTCATGCAACAACACCACTTACGTTGCAGGGATTTTAGTGTTTGTGGTCTCAGATTATCTGCATCTTTAAAAATAGTTTTCATTAGTTCCCTCTCCCATCTTACAGGGCACAGTTAAAGTTGGTGTGCTTTAATTACATTTCAAATGTTGCTGTAGTCCTTTTGTCTTAGAATTTCCCTTTTTTTATTACAAAAATGTCATATACAAACACTAAACAAGAAACCCAAAGCGAATGCTACCATAAGATATTTCTAATTATTTTAAGATATGTATTTTTTTTAAATTGTATCTTCTCTATATGGAAAGTTTGAAGATTGTGCTATTATGTTACTAAGATTATTTGGGATAAAAAAATCTAACATGTTAAATTACTTCAAGAACCCATTTTAAAATTAATTATAACTCAATTCTGGATATACTTGTATTTTCTTAGCTCAAAGAGGAAGCACTAAATTTTGGAGAGGATATTCTGCATATTTAACAGATAAACAAGGTTGAATCTCTGCTCTAATTGCAAAACAGAAAACATGTTTAACTATGGAGCCACGTCAGACATCTTCATAATACTAATGAAGACATTCCACTTAGAGGTGCGTTCCCCTTTGAATGTCTTGTAATAAGTGAGGAAGATGTAAAGAAACCTTTTTTACACTCTCAGTTTTCCCTCATTATAAATTCTGAGGTTTGTATGACGACATCTATAGATTAGGAAAAATGAATTTGAGCTATTGGTTTAGCCGGGATTTCAATGCCATTTTGGGGTGAAATGTAAAAAAAATTCCTTTTCTAATGAAAAAATTAAGAAAGGAAAACAAGACAAAAATCTTGTAGCCCATTAGCAACAGGTGTTGCAACAGGTGTCAGGGGCAACAGGTATCAGGGAGCTGCCTTATGCAAGAGAAAATGTAGGTGGATAAACACTAATGTGCTCAAAGGAACAAAGATGAACAAAAATTGATGATTTTTGTAAATCAGTTTATTTAAATTAAATACAGTTTTATTTTAACACATAACCCTATTTAAAATTAAATTTGAAATAGACAATCTGTGTTAAAGCCTACAGGTATTATGCTTTATTACAATCATTTAAACTAAATACAAAAATATTCAGTATATGTTTGCCACCAAGTTTTGAAGAAAGTCAAACCTTTGAACTGGTGGAAGTCACTGGCTAAGCATCTGTAACCAGAATTTGTTGACGTGCTAAACCAGCTTTTGACACCAGTAGCCTCTACTGCTCGTGCAGATAGAATAATTTCTTCATTACACTTTATTCAACTAGTTAAGTTTAATGATTAATTCATTCGAAGCTAAGACGCCAAGAGGGTGCTGAAAAACCAGGAAAACTTGTTTTCCTCATGCAATGAATAAAAACCAGGTGAGAGAGGATGAGCGCTACAGATTTTAAAATCCTAAAGGACACAGTGACCCAAAATAATCAGTTCAATTGACTAACTACAGATATTTATTTTGTTGAATAAATCAGTTAGTTTTAAATGCAAAACATGTTTTGATAAGCTTTTGTTAAACTTTCTTATGTAACCATCACTTTTAAACTCATTTTATGTATGAAAAAAAATTAAATGGTTTTGTTTTTTTAATTTGAATTTCCATCCAAATAGAGCTTCATACAAGTCACAAGTAAAAACAATCTAGTAAATAAGAAATACATCATTCATTGTTTTCTAACAATGAAATAATGTAACAATTAAGAATTTGAACAAACATAAGATAAGCTATATAACTGCTTACATAAATGTGTTTAAATATATCGTATCCTCCTAATTAGGAAAGAGAGACACTGAATTTAGTGTGAAGTCTATATTTAGTCACAAATCTTCATGTTTTAATGGTTACCAACAAATGAGAAATAACCTTCCTTCAGGAAAATAACTAAGTAGTACAAATGCAAAACATGATTAAAATCAATTATTTAAATCAAGATTTCCAGCATGCGGATTTAAATCATGCTTAAAATCAGAGATTTATAATCAATCCATCCTGAAGGAGGAATGGATAGCTCAGAAGGAGGGAGGGATAGCTCAGTGGTTTGAGCACTGGCCTGCTAATCTCAGGGTTGTAAGTTCAATCCTTGAGGGGGCCACTTAGGGATCTGGGGCAAAAATTGGTCCTGCTAGTGAAAGCAGGGGGCTGGACTCGATGACCTTTCAAGGTCCCTTCCAGTTCTAGGAGATTGGTATATCTCCAATTACATATATTTGAAGGAAGGGTCAAGTATTTTGTTCAACATTGGGTTCTAATACCATCTATCACAGTGGAGTGAAATTTGGCCTGTTAAGTTATGAATTCAGGGAAGACTAGAGAGCCTTGTACATGGCTAAACATTTTTCATTTTGGGGGTTGCATGAAATGGTTGGTCATTTGCGGGGGTTGCAGTAGATCCTGCTGAACAATGGAAATTCTGTAACTAATCAGAGAAAATGTATATCCTCATATTTTTAGTTAATAGTTTCCTCTCACTTTTTTCAGTAGTTATTTAATATACTATTATTTGAAAACATTTATCTCTCACTATAAATTTAACTCTCTCTCTATAACCCAAAGAGAAGGTCATGAAGGTCTATTTTAAATTAGATGATAATATTTTGTCATTATATCAAAGCTGGCAAAATTAATGTAATTGAAATAATCAATTAATTTGTTTCCTTAATCAATATGCCCTCAATGAAAACTTACATTTTCTATTGTGTGTTTCCAAAGCTTGTCTCAAGTCTACAGTGGCTCTTCCTAATAAAACATCAGCTTTTAAAGTGTGATGGCTCCACACTCGAAATTCCAACGTAGTCTGTGGAGTCACATTCCTGTATATAAAACATTTTTTTAAATTAAGCTGTAAGTGATCATCTTTCATTATTATAAATGTATTATCTATTTTAATCAGTTTTCCCATAACTACTGTAATTATTGGTAGTGACTTTTTTTTTTTTTTTAAACTATATCACAAAAGCACTGTGAAACAGAAAAATCAATGTAACATCTCTCAGGCACAGATCAGGACTAAGGTATGTTATTACAATAGTGTGAAAATACTTGGGAGCATAACTACTTACATTAAGAGCAGCAAAGAGTCCTGTGGCACCTTATAGACTAACATGCATCCCACAAAGTAGGTATTCACCCACGAAAGCTCATGCTCCAAAACGTCTGTTAATCTATAAGGTGCCACAGGACTCTTTGCTGCTTTTACAGATCCAGACTAACACGGTTACCCCTCTGATACTTACATTAAATTCAGATTTCAGTTATGTGTCAATTTCACACCGTTTTTTGTTTTTTAAAAAAAACTGTTTTCCCCCATACATAATTTTAAATACAAACTTACTTTCAATATTTGTCAATAGGAAAAAAAAATGCTAGATTTGATTTTAAGCTTGTATCATTAAAGAGAACGCTGAATAGCCACTGCTGATCAAGAATACTGAAATTAACTGCTCAGATGCCCTCTAACACATTAATTTATGAATTGAACACACATACAATATACAATATTAAAAACCATTTTTTAAAAAATGCTCTTAAAATTAAAACAAAAAAAACACCCCAAGTGATGAGACTAAAATACACCATTGGAGGAAAGAGGCAAGATAACCAAAATAGAACAAACAGTAATTATATTACAAACACTTTTGGGGGGGAAATTTTGGTTTTTTGTTTTGTTTTTTTTTTTAAAGTTGAGAGAAATTAGCTAAGATATCAGGGAAAGCAAATTTTCTACCTTAGGGGCTACAGCATGAGTGCCTGCTAATTAAAGACAACGTGGGACCCCAAGAATAGGTATCCTTCAAAACAAGATCTCAAATACAGCATGGGCCAACATTGTTCAAAAACTTAAACTAGCTCTATTGATTTTCTTAAAAGTAATGTAAATAAGTAATGTAAAGTAATTCTTTAATGGATGAGCATATTATAAGCAGACAACATAGATCATGGTTACTAAAACAAATGAGCAAATATGCTGCTTCATTCAGAACAAGCTGTAGGTAACACAGATCTAATAAAAACCCAGCTAAAAGAAAATTACAGCAATGTAACCTTGTCATCACAATGGTCTACAGTGTTTATACAAGGTCATATAAGTGAAGTTGTTCTCAACATAAATTGTGCAACTAAAGCACCTTGATACTGTGACCCAAAGCACCCCTGGATTCACACCTTACACATTATTCTAATAATCTTTGATAAAATATGCCTCGTAGGGTATCATCTGAAAACTAATAATTCACTGGTCAATAATATCATGATCAAATGTATGTAGCAACTTTATATGTAAAGTTATGAATTCCCCTGTATAATGTTATTAGCACATGTTCAAAACCAGACAGCCCTTCCAGGGCAAAAATTGTTAGACAGGTCTACCCTAAACAAAGGAGTGTGCGTTTACCCCATTTTACATGTAAGTAGTAAACTGATTCATCAAGACAGCAGAGGGAAGAAATGGCAAGAAACAGGTATCCTTCAGAAGAATTCACTTCCAAGATTCACCAACTATAAAAAAAGAGGCATTGGACCCCCCCCCCCCGCCCAAATTATCTCTTTCACCTACAAAGACAGACAGCAACACCTTTGGACCTCTGACTGAGGAGAGGGTCAGTCACCATCTTACTGGAAGACTGTGGGAAAGAAGGGCCATCTTGAACAAAGTCTTGAACCAAAACTTACTAGATGAAGTTTTAGACTTTTCATATGTGTTCTCACTTTTATTTGCTTGTAACCATCTATAACTTTATCGCTTGTACTTGAACTCACTTAAAATCGTACCTTCTTTTGTTAATCAACTTGTTTTACAATTAGACTAACAGTGCTGTGTTTGTACTAAAGTGAATGTCAACTTCAGTTAATGTGGCAAACTGGTGTGTTTGGTCTTCTTATGCCTCTGAATATTGCAAGAGAGGGCTGGACATATCACAGCACACGGGTTTGTGGACGTTCAGGACTGCAGCTGTGTTGGGGTCACCTGCTAACATTAACCAGGTCTAATAAAGACAAAAGTGTGTCTGTGATAACTGCTGGCTGGCTGTTGGATTCAAATTGGTCAGATCAGAGCTGTACAGCATACAGAACACGAAGTGCATGTGGGCTTGTGTGTATGTCCCAGACAGTAAGCCACAAGTAGCAGAGGCATTTTGGGGCATTCAGGGTTGAAATACAAATGACGACACCATTACCCACTGATCTTAATTGCACCCTAGAACATGGCAGATACGGCATCATTGGCTTTCCATGAAAAGTTTGTGGTCAAAAGCAATACCAAGATTCTCAATTTGATGACACACCTCTGACTTTACCTCTCAAAGGGAAACACAAAGAAAGAATGACCCTCCTCAAAACAATCTCTATCCACCACCAGGATTTCTGTTTTTCTATGGGTGAGAACAAGATTACTGATGCATCCAATTGGCAACATCCTGTAAGCATTCCTACACAGCATGGACTGAGCTGAACACAGTCCATAGTGCAAGAGATACACAGTTATGCATCAAGTGTATATAAAGATATCCCACTCCTGTTTAGAAATAATCTTGCCAAGACACCTCATATACACATTGAGCAACAACAGTTATTTTAGGACAAATACTGCCATTAGATAAATTCAACTTTCAATTAAGTTAAAGGAAGTTGTGTGTATGCAGCCAACAGCAGAGTTTGATAAATTTTTGTCTCTAATTTTTGATTAATAAATTATATTTTACAAAGCTAGAAAAAGCTTTTCTACTTACACAGTCAACTGTTCATCCCATTTTGGATTTGAAGAACTATTTGATTTTGCTGTTTTCTTGATTTCTCCATCTGCAGCTAATTCTGTATAAATGGCTGTTCCAAACCAGTTCTTTTTCCTTTTCAGTTTGGCACTAGAAACTAACAAACAAAAACAGATTGATTATTTATAATTACCGGAGCACACTTCTTGCTGAAAAACAACAACATTGCTATTTAAGTGATTGATTGAGTAGAAATTGCATGAAAGAACAACCTGATGCCTCATCTTTTCAACCTCTGCTTAGTGCTGAACAAATCTGGCTCCCCAAATGAATCCTTTAAAGTCTACCCACAGGACACTTTCGCAGAAGTACAAAAAGGACTTGAAGTCATTGTATCTCTCCCCTCTACCAGGGTAATCATCATATTTCAAAGAGCAAACTCATTGTGCTAGGTAACAGCAATATCATTTCCAAAGATATCCTAGATGTAGCTAAGATAGATGAGGCATGTTCCCTTAACCACAGGTAGGTAATTTCAAGATAGGCATTCTGCAACACGATTAGCAAACCTGTGCAACTACTATGAGAGAAAAAAATCAGTCTTCCAGGTTTTTCTTTGTTCATTCCCCCACCCTTTCTCCTTTCCTTCTTTCTCTTCCAACTCTTCTTTTAAGTGCAAACTATTAAGTACAACATTTATCAGTAATTGAGTTGGGCAAGTTCGATACAGGCTTTAAATTAGGTGTGATCATGGGGATCACAGATTTTTAAGACCACTTATGCACATTTCAGAATCCTACTCTATCACAGGGCAAGCTGCGCCTACATGGAGCAAGTCTTGGTCAATACCTAGCCTACTGGAATCCAGGAAGCTGAAATCTTCTATTCTATCTAGGTTTTTATACCACACTATTCATCATAATAGCTGAACACCTTTCAATAATGCACTAAACAACGTGACTACACATCCTCTCCCTATTGAGGAGAAGCTCCTAAATCAGCCTGCAGAAATCAAAAAAGTTATCTCTTACATGTTCACCAGCTCTGCAGCTGCTCTAAAAAGTCTGTATGTAGAGAGGAAATATCCGGTATCCTGAGCAGAGGCCTCCAGTTCAAATCTACAGCAATTAAGAGACAGCAAGTGCATGAAGAGGTTACTCTCCATGCCCAGTTCAAGTTCCTCTACAGAAGGCTACTCTGTCACTTCCTCACTCAGACAAAATAATGTGCCTTCCTCTAATTTTCCTATAACCATCAACAAAAGCTGCCAACCTTTTAAGTTATTTTCTACACACCATTTTTTAAAAAATAAGCTGATGACCTGGGGTCCACTAGGCTTATAGGTTCCAGACAGTTACATGTACCTGCAGACAAATTTTAGGTATTTTACAGATCTCTTCCTCCCCCACCACCCATATCTCATCTGATCCTCCAAACCACCCCCACCTTCAGCTAAAAGGGTTGAGGACTTTTAGCTGTTCGATTGTATAACACTCCTCTGCTCCCTTTCACTATGGTATGTCCCTCTCTTAGAATAGAGGAGAGGCAGTTGGACTGGAGCTGATGGAAAGGGAAATAAGAGAAGGCCTGTCATGAGATACTCCTGGATCACAGAACCGTGAAGTGCGCCAGATTTCTATGAAGCATGTTTCAGTTACCACCAGAATATTCAGGATGGGATTTTCCAAAGAGTCCGAAGGGAGCTAAAGCACCCAGCTTCAACTGAATTTAAATGAGAGTCATAGACTTAATCCCTTTAGTTTCCTTTGATAATTCTACCCTTATTCCCATGTTTGCTTATATCATAAGGGGAAATGTTGCCTGACACTACAAACTGTGAGACTTGAATCACTAGATAAATAAACCTAGGGAAGATACTTTCTTCTGAAAATTCTGTAAATTATATTTTTACCTGTACAGAGAGCCTCAGTAGCCTTTTCACATTTGCACATATTTTTTGCCATTTTAAAGTGGGAACTGCAACACTGGCATATTACGACTATATCTGTATTTTAACAAGCTTTCCTTTAATTTAGGCTCCTTTCATAGATTCCAATCCCAGATAGGACCACTGTGATCATCTAATTTGAACTCCTGTACAACACATATCAGAGAATTCTTTACATCAGTCTTCACTGCAGATGATGGGAGGGAGATTCCCACATATGAGACGTTCTTTGTAGGTGACAAATCTGAGTAACAGTCCCAGACTGATGTAGCAATAGACAAGGTTTTGGAACAGATTGATATATTTGACAGTAATAAATCACCAGGACCAGAAGTCACCAAATGAAATTAAACAGGCAACAGGTTTAAAACAAATTGCTGATTCCCCAGAGATCCCTCTAGAGCAGGGGTTCCCAAACTTGCTTCGAGGCTTGTTCAGGGTAAGCCTCTGGCGGGCCGCGACACGTTTTGCAGGGCTTTGGAGCTGTGCTCCGGCTCTGCTCCAGCTCCAGGCAAAAACCTACAGCCCCACTGCTGTAGAGCTGCTCCGCGCTCCAGCTCCGGACTCCACTCCAAAGCCCTGATGCTTTGATTACCTGAGCGTCCGCAGGTATGGCTGCTCGCAGCTCCCAGTGGCCGTGGGGCCAAAATAGCTTGAGTGTCAATAACATACTCTTGAAAATGCCCTGAAAAAGAGAAGGGAAGACCAGCAAGGGTTCCTTGCTAGCAACCACAGAAAAAGAGCTGGATGTAGAGGAGCTGCAAAAGTCACTTGTGCCTGACTCATGTCTAAACTTGGGATCTTTGTCTTAATGCAGTTTTATTGATGGAAATGTGATTTCTGTGGCATTAAGGGTTTTGGGTTGGGATTTAAATCCCAGAAAAATAAATCAATCTTATTTTCATGTGACTGCAGTTGGTCATTAAACACAGACTTTTTCATATGTTGCTGTCCATAATCCTGTTTGCATAGTCTGTAGTATAGAGCAGAGCAATATGAAAGATTTATATGAAGAACATACACATAGATAAGAATTCTAATTCCTGCATTAACAGAAGTAAGTTTGAGTTGTTTTTCAAACTCATATGTTTAAGTCAAGAGAACTCTTCCTTCTGTGGAAGTTTTTTTCACAGAAGGTTCATTTGATCAATAGCAGCCTCTGCCTTAGTACTAGCAAATTCATTTTTATAATTTGTTTTTCATTAAATTGGTGGAGAGCATTTTGGATATTTATAAAAAAATTCTTATAAGACATTTACTTTCAAGTCTGCTGGGATAAAATTTGATCTCATGTATAAAAGCATGTCCACTAGCACGATTTTCGTGCTCTGTAATATGTAATATCTGTAGATTTTTGTGCTCTGTAATATCCTCAGCTATCTGAAGCAGGGTTGGTTTTGGCATCTAATATCCATCCTTGGGTTATATCTAAGTATACCTAATGAGTCTTTGGCAGCAATTTTGTTCACTTGTAGAACCCTCAGAATGAGAATTATTTTTTATCCACAGCCAGGAATAAACTTTTTCTTTAGAATAATTACCAAAATATTTTGCCTTTTTTTTCCTAGATCTGTCCCTCTCTCAGATATTCAAACTTCCTACTCAAAATCTGTTTTCTAGGCATCTAAGGTTGTATTTTGGCAACAGTATGTGTAAACACCCCAAATACAGGAATTTAAAGTCTGCATGCTCACAAGTATTATAATTACTTATTTAGAAAATTTCTTATATGTCACCAGAACTCTGTTGACATCAATAGCATAAATAGCATTTTCTAAACTTCTTCTAGCATAGTGAATAATCCTGAAATTTTACCAGGTTCTTCTATTATAGTAGAGAATTCCCGTGATGAAGGTCTGAAATGCCCCACCCTACCAACCTTTATGTAAAGACCTTTCCTTTCCTTTCTAATCTGAGAGAGGGAAAAGAGCATATTCTCTCCCACTATTTGATTTCGGTTTTCCCTAACTCTTATTATTGTTCTGTTCTCTTTTCAGCAGTTTATCGGCATTGTCTTGGACATGCTGCAGTGAGAAACTTTTTCAGAAGCATCTTGAATCCAGTCCTCCCCCACTGCTTGACACAGGATCTTCTGTGATTGCTAAAAGCCTTCTATGTCATGAAAGCACAATATATACACCATAACAGTACAAGCTGAGGTGTATTTGGGTTTGCTAGGCCTAATATTTACATAATTAAATAGAGAACCATATACGATGAGCCTACTTATTAAGACATTTTGGGGCTGAATAATTTTGATATTTTTCCTTTTAACCGGAAGACTAACAGTGGTAAGTAGAACTGAGAAAATAATGGATTTTTTTACTTGAGGGACTGAACCACAAAATCCAGTGGGGAAGGGGGTGGGGGACCAAGTTTCAAAATTTTTCATCAAATTGAAAAATTTGGGGTGGGGATGGAATAAATTTATCCAGATGTTTCAGGTCAGTCCAAAACAAAATTTGTCAGCATTTTGATTCATTCAGGCCATTTTCAAGTGTTTTCCATCTTTTTTGGGGGGGTGGGAGGTGTTAAAAATTGGCCAAATTTGAATTTGAAATGCTGTTTCTAAATGTTTTGACACAGTATAAATAAAATGGGATGGCTGACATGGGAGCACTCTGCACTATGGGAGCTGAAGGTGGCACCATAGCTTGTGGAGAATGGAGCAGTGCCTCATCTCTAAGCGGCTCCATCTGTGCCATGACAGAGGAGATAGGCTTCTGTTTCTCTCTCGACTCCGAGTCTGCCTGCTTGGGGCCACTGGCTTTCACAGTACATGTGGTACCAGAGGATCCTGGTGCCTCATATGTACTCAGCTGTAGTGTGGTCGGTACCGAGGATACAGAATGAGCCAGAGATCGTTTCTTTTTCGGTGGCTCTTTAAGAGGTGAGTGAGCCTTCCTCTGTGAGGAGGATGAAAACTGCCTTTCAGAAGGAGTTTTAGGAGACCATCGTCCAGAGAGGGTCTGCTGTTGGGGACTGGATGCCAGGCACAGGGACTTCTCCATTGAGATAAGTTTAAGACGTAGGGCTCTGTCCTTCCTGGTGCGACCCTTTAAGTTGCTACAATGAGAGCACTTTTGTGAGATGTGTCTCACAACTAGGCACTAGATGCACTGAAAGTGTCCGTCAGAGACCAGGATCGCCTCCTGGCAAGAAAGACAGCACTTAAAGCCCGGTGAACTGGGCATGGCCCAAACTGTAGTGGTTCAGCCTTAAGGGGTATTCAAACTTGAAGGAAAGGAAAGGGAAAAGGGGAGAAAGGGATAACTAAATCTAACTAGCGTACTGAAGACTATTCTAAGCCTAAAGATAACTATCAATTTTAATACTGCGGGGAGCTCTGTCTCAGGCTGAGGATGGTGGAGAAGGAACTGAGGAGAGTCTGGTCACATGGCCCTATATGGGCGCCAACAACAGCACAAAACAGGGAGAGTGTATGCACGACCCAGATGACCACTGCAGCTGATATTCTCCAATCAAAGGCGCAGGAACACACATTCACCTCAAGAGGTGCACCCACAGAGACACTTCTCAAAGAAGAACTGGATGCCTTCTTCCTGTTCCAGGTGCTTAGCCCTTAGTGACTTCCACCAGTTCAGTGATTTGAATTTCTTTAAAATTTTGTCAGAAAACATGTACCGTTTGAATATTATTTTTATTTAATTTAAAAGATTTTAAGAGATTATAAATTTAGGCCTTAAGAGAGGTTGACAATTCAAATTTAATTTTAAAAGAGGTTTATTTCTTGAAAAGAAAAAAAGCATTTAATTTAAATTTTAAAAAAATAATTTTTTTAAAAGATTGATTTTTATTCACCATGGGAAGTATGAGGGCACTTGGGACACAGAGACAGTTCCAACAGACACTGTTAGCCAAAATAGTCTGATCGTAAGTTCATGCACCAAGAATGGAATCTATATGGAAAAAAATCACTCAAAGAAGAAAGTTTACATCTCCAAATCATTTGATGCTCTCGGTATTAAATTAATTGGAGATGATGTTCTACAGCAATGTCACAAATTCAGAAGCTAGCAACTTTTCAAATTAGACTAGACTAAATTATGGTCCTGAGTAGATCACACCTGAGTCCAGTAAAATAAGCTTTTTTATTTGCTATGTTAGGCCTCAATATCCTGCAAATAAATATCACAATGCTATAATCACCATCTCATCCTCCTCACTGCAGTTTCCCCCACCATAATTCTGCATACAACCAGCTTCCTCCACATTTCTCCCCGCTCCAAACCCAATACAAATAATCCAACTCCATGCCCCCCACAGCCTCTTCCCCAAGGCCTACTCAACACAAAATATTCTTCTCGTCCAAGACACACACTTCCCACCACAGAGTGTCGCCCCATCCAAAATCAGACTATTCCATATTTACACTATTCCCACTAGCATGCAACAACCCTTTCTATCCCACCCAACTCCATGTCCCCCAGAAAACAAAACCTACTGCCTCACAGTTAACACCAAACCCATTTAAAAAAAAAAAGTGAATTCTCCCATTCAAAACGTGGCTGTGTAAGGGTTAGGATTGCTCAAATGCACTTCCCACCAACTCACTTATTAAAAGTCAGAGTAAACACCAGATAAGGGAGTATTAATATCTGCAATAATCACAGTCCTTATGGCTTTTACACCTTAACTTCATTATACCCACACACTCAAAGACTACACAGCACCATAACACACTTTCAATGTAAAAGAGAAACACACAATTCATTTACTGAATTCCACAGTCATACAAACAAACAAAAACCCCCTATGATCTATGAATAGCACATTACACATTTCCATGTTCATCTGGTTGAGATAAGAACTGAGGCTTTTCGTTTGAGCATGAATGTGAAGAATTGGATGTGTGCACTGTGTTTGCATATTGAGACTGAAGTAGTGCTGCAGTATTTAAGTGTTAATACGTGAATTGCAGTGAATGGTAAGTTACTTCAATTAGTGATTTCCCCAAACCTTTAATAAATGAGTGATGGAAGAGAACTTGATAGCCTTAAGACCTGGTCAGCACTTAAAAGTTAGGTCAAATTCCCTGTAGCTGTGTTGATCTAACTCCCAGGGTAGAAGCTACACCCTATGGCATCATTTGGGGAGGTGGAGTTTCTACAACGATGGAAAAACCCCTTCTGTTGCTGTAAAAAGTGTGTGCTACAGCAGCATAGTTATGTCACTGTAGCTGTGCCACTGAAGCACCTGTACTGCAGACATGCCCTACTTCTTACACAGAAAAGTTTGTGTGGAGGAATATTAGTATACATATACATTTAAAAAGATTCTTTATTTATATTTTTAGTTTTGATTTCTGAGGCCAAAATTAGTATGGTCTATGTTCACAAATGAATATATCAAACCAAACAGTTCATCTAATGTTAGTACTCAAACTTCAATGTCCTTATATTTTCTCTAAAAGCAAAAGGCCCATTTTAACAGAACAGGGAATCAGTAACTTCCTTAATTCTACTGCTAAAAAAGCACCATTTTTTTTAATGCCGCTCAATGTGACGTAAGTGCAAA
This sequence comes from Gopherus flavomarginatus, assembly GCF_025201925.1. Lineage (NCBI taxonomy): Eukaryota > Metazoa > Chordata > Testudines > Testudinidae > Gopherus > Gopherus flavomarginatus. The sequence goes on along the minus strand of NC_066618.1, from coordinate 252,001,966 downwards.
ACAAAATCCAGACACATTATTTTACAAAGCAAGAACTGCAACAAAGAAGCGTAAGATTAAAAGAAGTTAGTAAATTCTCATGTTTCATCTAGTTTAACTATTAAAACATTAACCACTTCTATTGTGAAGCTCCATCCTGAAAATTTAGCTAAGTTTGTCAGTACTTTATGTCACACTAGAGACTAATAATAATGAACTCTATACTTGAGATCCATGATATTCCGCTATTGACTCCACACTTAATTTTTGATGTCCTATAATCTACAGATACATACCAGAAATGTTAAACAATTAAAAGCAAATTCAGTAAAAAAGGACAGAACCCATAAAGACGTCATGTTTGATGATTTCAAGATTTAAATCAGGCATGAGAACCAATTTTAAATTAACTAAGGTGTTTCTGAACATTTGAAACAAAAAGGTACATGAGGCAAAAAAAAAAAAACCCTCATCTTTCAGAAACATGAATTTAAACTCAAAAGGAGATAATTTATATCAATGCCAAATTGCAGACTAAAATTCACAGCTAATTATTCATCAATGCAACCATAAAAAGGAATGCAGAATATATGAAGCAAAAGGTCGTTTAAGGTGTCCTGCATTTTCTTTTGAAAAATGTTCTTAAAGCAACAGAAATTGAACATTTTAGGAACAAACAAAATTAGGGTTTAAGGACAACAATTTGCTATAGCAGAAACCATAGTGAACACACTTGTTAATAAGATTAAAGCCTTCTCAGTGCAACACTCATTCTAAAATGTGCATAAAGCATTCCCTTCTAAAGCAAACCTGAACCATTAAAACTAGCTAACAGTGGATCAGAAATATGGCACATTGTTTCTTTAAGTGGCCACAAACCTGAAATGAGCATAAAATTATGATTCACATGAACAAAAAAACAAAGGAAGACAAGACAAACAATAGCTATTCACCCACCTCAGAAAAAACATCTAATCCATATTAAAAGTACTCTCTGAGGAAACTATAAAATTGCACATCTCTGTATCATTTCATTTTTGCTGACCACACAAAAAGACAGCACACTTTGAACATTACAAGTATGTAAACAAACCCTGCTAAAAATAATCAAAATATCCTGATTTATGCTACAATACTTTATGCTTTTCTTTTTATCCACGATTTTCTTTTTAAATGTCTTGTGAAACGAATGTGTATTATTTCCAAGATATTTATACATTAGTATAAGTAAGTTTGAGTGACATGGGATAATATTTTCTGATACTGCCCTCAGTCCATATCAATAAAGGTTACATAGTTTTTATGCTACAAAGGATTGTTTACTCTGAAAAAGAATACTTTCTGAACTTAATGGCCACATAATATATGTAATACACAGATTATTACTTACTAGTTACTTGCATCTGTAATCTTCCATTATGGTTGTTACTGGTATCAGATCTTGGTGAGGCTGTGGCCATGTCAGAAGCTACTGTTTTAGCCTATAAAAAAGAAAAAGATAAATATGTCTATACACGTACCCATTTAGTTTACTTAAAAATATCCAACTTCACATGCTGTCCACAAGTATAAACTAAAATAAACTGAGAAACTAAAACAGTGAGTTTCTTTCTGTCACTGAGGTATACCAGAACATGATACATTATTGTATAACCAAATTGAAGTAATGGTTTTATATTTCTATTGTGCCTTCTAGCTAAGGACCTGAAAGCACTTTACAAATATTACATGAAGTCGCTTCAGAATACCCATCTGAATTAGGGAAGTATTACCTTCATTTCATAGATGGAGAAAGTAAAGTAGAAGACTAATAGAATAATAGAAAAACATAGGGCTGGAAGGGACTGCAAAAAGGTCATCTAATCCTGCCCAAGATAAGGCAGGATTAACTATACCTATAACATCCCTGCCAAGTGTTTATCCAACGTGTTATTAAAAACCTTCAATTACAGGGATCTCACAGTCTCCAAGGGTATGTCTATACTACCCTCTAGATCGGCAGGCAGTCATCGATCCCACAGGGATCGATTTATTGTGTCTAGATCTGACACAATAAATCAACCCCCAGGAGTTCTCCCATCGACTCCTGTACTCCAGCACCACAAGAGGCGAAGGCAGAGTCGATGGGGGAGCAGCAGCAGTCAACTCACCGTGAAGACACCACAGTAAGTCGATCTAAGTATGTTGACTTAAGCTATGTTATTCACGTAGCTGAAGCTGCAAAACTTCGATCGAGCCCCACCACCCAGTGTAGAACAGGGCTAAGTAACTTGTTGCAATGCTTATCTATCCTTAAAGTTCGATACTAGGAAATACTTTCTATCCCAAAGTTTCCCTGTGGCAAACTAAGCTGACTACTTCTTGTCCAACCCTCAGTGGACATGGAGAACAACTAATCACCATCCTCTTTATACCAACCTTTTATGTATTTGAAGACTTATTAAACCCTCCCTCAACCTTCTTTTCTGTAGATGAAAAACACGCCCAATTCTTTCAGCCTTTACTCAGAGGTTAAGTTTTCTAAAACTCTTACCATTTTTGTTGCTCTCCTCTGGACTCTGACTAATTTGTCCACATATTTAAGTGTGGTATCCAAAACTGGACACATTACTCCAGCTGAGGCTTCACTAGTGCTGAGTAGAATGGAACAATTACATCCCATGTCTTACATACAACAATCCTGTTAATACATCCCAGAATGACACTTGCCGTTTTCACAACAGCACCTCGCTGTGCTGTTTCAATTTGTGCTACATTATAGTAATTTCCAAGATCCTTTTCTGCAGTACTACTGCCCAGTCATTTCCCATTGTGTTTGTGATTTTTCCATCTTTTCCTACTTTGCAGGTGTCTTTACTGAATGTCACCATATTGATTTCATACCAATTATTCAGTTTATCAAATTCTGTGGCAAGCAACTCTATATTCTATGGTAAGAACTCCTAAATTCTCCAGCACTGTTAATTTATTGTAGTTCTATGAAATTCTAAATTCTAATTCTGTCTTTAAAGTGCTTGCAACCCCTCAACCTGATGTCATCTGCAAATGTTATAAGCATACTCCCCACTCCATCATCCAAGTAATTAATGAAAATATTTAGTCCCTGCTGGACTCCACTTGATATATGTGCCCAGTTTGACAGCTAACTCTTAATAATTATTCTAAGTATGTTTGTTTACCACTTATGCACCCACCTTACAAGAATTTGAACTAGACTAGGATTCCCTCGTTTGAGAATGTCATGTAGGACCATGTGGGACCATGTCAAAAGCCTTTCTGAAGTCAAGATACATGTGTACTTCTTCCCCCAATCCACTAGGCCAATTGACCTTTAAAAGAACGAAGTTAGGTTGAAAGAAATTAGGCTGTCTCTTTCTATTTAGATGGTAAGTACTTTGGTGCAGGGACTGTCTCTTCCAATTTGTTCAGTGCCTAAAACAATGAGTTCCTACTCTCTGATGAGATGTTACAGTAGTGTCTGGAAACAAGATAAATAACTTGTCTGCAGAAGAGCCAGAAAAAGAACACAGCTCTGACTCCATGTCCTAGGGATTAGTCACAAAAATATATAATTTAAAATGCAACTGCCAAAACTTGGATATGAGCATATGTAATTAATTTATGTTTGTAACCTGAACAGGTATAACAAACAACATATAAGCCATTTACATAGGAGCAAAGAGATAAGATATATACAGGGTCCTGTGAAGTCTGCAGGACAGAGAGATCAAATTCTGTGGCAAGCAACTCTATATTCTATGGTAAGAACTCCTAAATTCTCCAGCACTGTTAATTTATTGTAGTTCTATGAAATACTCTTCATTTTCTAGCCATCCCACCCCCAAACACACAATACTATGGATCAGTTTAAATATTAATTTACGTACAATTTGTCAATAAAGGCTTTCAGCAACTATTTCTAATTAAGTATTTTGTCCACTGCATTCTCCAGATGACTCAAGTCAGCGTGGATCAGAAGCTATGACTTTAACCTGGCACTTCAGTTTAGTATCTCCATCTCCTACGTAATACATGCCAGAGAAGCAAGCCTCAAGCCTCAGCTGCTGCTCTATTCCCTAGGCAGCCTGCCTGTCCAGCCTGCACTTCTGGTTCCAGTACTCTAGCACTTCCTCCCTCTGCACGTACCTTTGCATTATTCTACAGAACAGTGAAGAGAGAATTCACTGCAATTCAATTAATTTCCCCTTGTGAAGGAAGGTCCAGAGTATGCAGCAGCTCCAGGCACCTAGATAAAACAAAGTGCTGGGCACACTGCTGCAATGAAATAATGAAGTATGCAAGAAAAATGCTGAATTCTGTGTTATCTTGGGAGAAATACCAAATATACCATTGCTGCAGAATCATGGAGTCCCTAAAGCCTTGTGTGAGGTGACCTAAGCAATTCACCCTTCTCAGAACTATTGTTTCAGGCTGTTTACAGACTCAAATGGGTATTAGTTACACACAGTTCACATTTTCAAGGTTATCTTTGCAACCATAAGGATTAGATATATTTTTAAAAAATGAATGCCAAGATTCTGGACACAATTCTATAGCAAAGAATACACTGGACTTTTGGGAATACAAATACTGCAGACATTGGGAGGCTGGGGGAGTGGGAGAGAGAATGAGTGAAATTATTGCTTCAAACACCTAACCACTGTTTTTGTCCCTCAAATCTCAAGCAATTTTGTATACACAATTAAGTCTGACATACCAAATTAAATTCCTGGAGACTGCTTGTGGGGCAGATATGATCTACGCATGCTGAAAAGCTTTTATCAAAAATGTAAAAAGCATAAAGTTATTCTAAAAGTTTAAAAACAGGCAAGTGCTTTTTAGTCCATGGACACTAAATTTTCCACTACAAGACTGAAAACAATGTAGCTAGTGCAATATATTGTGACATTTATAAAAGCTTGAATTGATCTCAAATTAAATGTCCCCACACCTCTGGTCTATATAATTAAAAAAGCTGCACCTTTTAACTCATTCAATTTTGATGGAGGGAGTTATTGATGACAGGTTTTTTTAAATTTAAATTATTTGCATATATTATAGTTAGTTTAGGCCTCAGCATATCCTGTTACAGTAAATAATTTTCCAATGTAAAATTAAACAGGTTTACTTTTAAAACAAAAAATGAACTTACATAAAAAACATTTTAAACCCACTGTGCACCTGCCTCATTTACCGCAATTGTTCTATGATATGTTGTGAAAGGCTGTGCTTCCTCCAAATGTATGCTCATCCACTGTATGTGAAGAAGCCATATCCACCTTCATCTATACCAGTGGTCGGCAACCTTTCAGAAGTGCTGTGCCGAGTCTTCATTTATTCACCCTAATGTAAGGTTTCACATGCCAGTAATATATTTTAATGTTTTTAGGTGGTCTCTTTCTAGAAGTCTATAATATATAACTAAACTATTGTTGTATGTAAAGTAAATAAGGTTTTTAAAATGTTTAAGAAGTTTCATTTAAAATTAAATTAAAAATGCAGAGCCCTCCGGATCGGCGCACTGTGAGTGCCACTGAAAATCAGCTCACGTGCCGCAGGTTGCCTACCCCTGATCTATACCATGCAAAGAGCCAGAACTCTTTCTGAACCCTACTATTCATCATTATGTATCTGCGCACATCATTTCAGTTTATATTTGAATGCACATGCATTACTAATAAAATACAGAGAATTTTATCAGATATAAGCCAGTGTACATGCCATGAAGTTTTAAAAAACATATATCATGTAATTAAATTATGTAAGATTCTAAGTTGCTGCCACTTTTCTGTCTCTACGTAAGGTGCTAAGTCTTCTCTCTCTCTCTCTCTCTCTCACACACACACACACCTCAGAAAAACTGCACTTTTTTCACTCCTTCCATGCTAGCAAATAATGGATCAACTATTTGATGACATTTTATGAAAAAAAAATCACACTTTGACTCCAAAGTAATCATACCAATTTTCAACTGAAAAAATAAAACTGGGAAATTTATAAGCATTCGAAAATGTCCCTTCTTAACAGAAATACCTGGGGAATCTTAGCTATGAGAATTACCAATAATAAAAATGGTAATTATATTTAAAACAATCTTGAATACAGGTGTCCAGGACTCAACACGACACAAAAAAAGTCTGGAGGATTTAGAAGTAAGTTTTCAGATCTAAAGGGGTAATTAATAAAAGTTAACTACTAGCAGGAGAGCCAGAAAATCAGTCATGAAATTCATGGCTTGAAGAATCAACTTGTAAGTAGGAATTCAGCTGGTGAAGTGGGCCTAAATATCAATTTGTGCAAACTTTTAAATTCAAAGTACCTAACCTTTACAGGTACATACAATATACAACAACAGTGTTTTCCTGAGTCTGCAGACAGTAGTACCATCCGAATGGCCCTGCTGCTTATAGCTTTGACTGACAACAGATGAGGATGGGGACTGAATAGAGTAGTAAAAAACTTATTTTCCTCCTCCTACCCCACATCCTAACAGAAGCCAGGACATTGAGACACAGGTCCCTTTCCCCAATACCCTCTTCATAGTAGTTAAGCATCTAAATAAGGTCCAGAAACAGCATACTAATCAAATCTCAACATACTCTCCCTTCGCAGCAGCTTGGGGGTAACCAGGGGTCTGAGCTTCAGTATTTCTCCTGGACTAAATAGGAATCTTGGGCCTGAAAGTCGCAATATTACAACAAAAAAACTTCAACAACAGACTCCAACGAGAGACTGCTGAACTGGAATTAATTTGAAAAATGGACACCATTAAATTAGGCTTGAATAAAGACTGGGAGGGGATGGGTCATTACACAAATTAAAACTATTTCCTCATGTTCATTCCCCCCTCCCCTACTGTTCCTCAACTTCTTGTCAACTGCTGCAAATGGACCATTTTGATTACCACTACAAAAAGTTGTTCTCTCTCCTGCTGGTAATAGCTCACTTTAACTGATCACTCTCATTAGAGTGCGTATGGTAACACCCAGTGTTTCACATTCTCTGTGTATGTGTGTATATATATCTTCCTACTGTATTTTCCACTGCATGCATCCGATGAAGTGGGCTGTAGCCCACAAAAGCTTATGCTCAAATAAATGTGTTAGTCTCCAAGGTGCCACAAGTACTCCTGTTCTTTTTGCAGATACAGACTAACATGGCTGCTACTCTGAAACCTGATAAGAGCTTTTTAGCTAGTGTGTCTCCAGGCAGGTTGTTCATATTTTCTTGGAAGAGCCACTGGAAATAAAATAGAAATGGGGGGGCGGGGAGGAGGAGAAGTCTGTGGTGAGTGTTGACAGATTCAGGAATGTTTCTCTCACTGCATAAACTTACAGTGGACTATTTCTGAATTCAGACTCAAGGAAAGACTCCCACTTTGGATTTTGTCATGCAAAATCTGCTTCTCTCTTGCCTGCTCCAGGGAGAAAGCATCAGGCTTCCAATGGCAACAAGCAGCAGGGTTCAGAATCTAATTTGGAGCAAGAATCCAAGAAGTTACCCACCTAGATTTTTCATATCCCATACATCTTAAGGAGAGATTTGTTTGTTTTTTTCCAATTTCCCATATGTTCCTTTTCATCAACATTTCCTATATTCTGCAGTTAAGAACAACCATTCACTTCATAAGATACAAGAATGGCCATACTTGGTCAGACCAGAGATTCATCAGCCCAGTATCCTGTCTTCTGACAGTGGCCAAAGCCAGATGCCCCACAGGGAATGAACAGAACAGGTAATTATCAAGTGATCCATTCCCTGTCACGCATTCCCAGCTTCTGGCAAACACAGGCCAGGAACACCAACTGCACACCGCACCATAGTAACTCTAGCTCAGGAACCAATCCATGCAACAAACCTTGATGCCAACTCTGCCCATATATCTACACCAGCGACATCATTACAGGACCTAACCAGATCAGCCACAATATCACCGCTTCATTCACCTGCACGTCCACCAATGTAATACACGCCATCATTTGCCAGCAATGCCCCTCTGCTATGTACATTGGCCAAACTGGACAGTCTCTATGGAAAAGGATAAATGGACACAAATCATATATGAGGAACAGCAATATACAAAAACCTGCAGGAGAACACTTCAGCCTCCCTGGCCACACCATAGCAGATCTTAAAGTGTCCATCCTCAGCCAAAAAACTTCAGAACCAGACTTCAAAGAGAAACTGCCGAGCTTCAGTTCATCTGCAAATTTGACATCAGCTCAGGATTAAACAAAGACTGAGTGGCTTGCCAACTACAAAACCAGTTTCTCCTCCCTTGGTTTTCACACCTCAACTGCTAGAACAGGGCCTCATTCTCCCTGACTGAACTAACCTCGTTATCTCCAGCTTGCTTCTTGCTTGCATATATATACCTGCCCCTGGAAATTTCCACTACATGCATCCGACGAAGTGGGTATTCACCCACGAAAGCTCATGCTTCAAAACGTCTGTTAGTCTATAAGGTGCCACAGAATTCTTTGCTGCTTTTAAAGAGTCCTGTGGCACCTTATAGACTAACAGATTTACTGGAGCATAAGCTTTCGTGGGTGAATACCCACTTTTTATTATGGCTTGGAACGCATCAACTCTGGATGGAGCTCTAATAAAACAGTCATCTAGATACGGGAATATTATAAGCCATCTAGATACGGGAATATTATAAGCCCTTGTTGCCATAGAGAAGACAAAGAGTAGTACCTTACATTGATAATGGCTGAACTTCAGAATAAATCTGAGGAACCTCTTTTGGGAAGGGTGCATAGTAATATGAAAGTACACATCTTGGAGCTTGAGGGCTGAGAACCAGTCCCCCTGTTCCAGTACTGGGATTATTGTTGATAGTGTGACCACCTTGAACAGTTCTAGTTTGACAAACTTGTTGAGGTTCCTCAAGTCTAAGATAAGTGTGGTGGGTGGAAACCTCTTTTGGATTAGAAAATAGTGGGAATAGAAGCATTTCCTTCTATGTTGGAACGGAACCTGCTCTATGGCTCCCAGTCGCATAATATGGTTTATTAGAGCTGTCGATTAATCAGTTTACTCATGAGATTAACTAAAAAAATCGTGATTTAATCGCACTGTTAAGCAATAAAATACCAATTGAAATCAAATCCTCATTGCTGATGATTTCCAGTACCCACTTGTCAGAGGTGATCTGCCACCACATCGGGTAGAATGAAGTCAAAGAGAGTCACCGAACTGATGGATTAATTCAAGTGGCTACAGCATCTGGACCAGGGGAGGCATCTCGTGGACTCAACCAAATTTTCAAAATTGTTGTTTGGAGGTACATGGGTGGGGCATAACCACCTTTGTTGATGTCTGCATTTGGGAGGCGGCCACTGTCGCCTACGTTGTGTATCATAATGCTCTTAAGGAATGAAATATGGAGGGCAGGGTCTCAGAATAGATTGATATCTACCCTGTCTTCTCTTTGGTGCTGGTGTATAGATGACAAGTGAATAGAAAGTCACTGTGGAATCCTTTAATGAATGAAGAGATTCATCAATGTGCTCAGCAAAAAGTTTAGACCTTTCAAATGGGAGATCTTCCACAGTAGTCTGCACCTCCTGGGCAACCCTGAGAGGTGACGTCATGAGACTCGTCTCATTAACATAGAAGTCGCAATGGACCGGGCCACTGTATCCCCAGCATCCAGAGAGGCTTGCAGCGTCATGCATACCAGGAGTTGTCCTTCTGTCACTAGTACTTGGAACTTTTCTTTTTTATCTGGGAGAGACTGAGTGAATTCATTGAATTTGAAATAGTTCATATCATAATACTTGGATAAAAGTACCTTGTAGTTATCTATTGGTGCATACCTGAAGAATACGCCTTGAGACCGAAGAGGTCTTGTCTCTTCCAGGCCTTGTCATATGGGCTTGTTATCATCTCTCGTCGACTGCACTGACCACGATGGATAAGAGACTAAGAACTCCATGTCCTTGGCAGGCACATAACACTTCTTGTCTGCTCGCTTCCTGCTAAATGGTATCGATGCAGAAGTCTGCCAGATCACCTTAGTTGGTCCAACAAGGCCTCATTGATTGGAAGTGCCATCTTTGCAGATGCGGAGGCCTACAATGTGTCAAGAAACTTGTGTTGTTGCACTCTAACTTCCTCCAATGCGATCAGGAGACACTGCAATCCTAAAGAAAAGTTCTTCAAAGTGCTTAAAATTGTCAGCCAATGTTGGAGGTGGTGGTATGATGGCTTCATCAGGGGAGGATGAGGAAACATTGACTGGTGGTGTAATTTCTTCCTCCATTTCTTCCTCATGCTCTTCTAACAATTCTGGCTCTGGGTCAGGAGGCCTAGATAGCAATGAGGATGGAGAGCGTACGTGTGTCTGTCTCTGATCGTTGGGCGGTTTGGGTAAGTGTGGCCTATATGCAGCCCAAGGGCCTCAATAGGGCAAATGTGGCTGCATACACAGGTACCCGTACCAAGTACCAGGTCTGCTTTTGCCCTTGATATCCAAAGACCAGGAGTATGATTCTCTGTGTGGAGCCCCTGGATTTGATGGGGGAGTACGAGGTACAACCAAGTACTTCTTTTTCTCTCACTGGAAAAGGGTGGCGCGGTCATGGATGGTGAAAGAGAGTTGCATCTCTCGAGAAAAGGTGTGAACCACTGGGAGCAGCGATTCTGGATGTCAGAAAAGAGAGTTACCTTTTTTCGTTACTGGTGTTCTTTCAGAAGTGTTGCTCATGTCTATTCCATTGTGGTGTGTATGCTCATCACATGCACCAGTGCCGCAATTTTTTCCTTAAGCAGTAGCCGCAGGGGACTGGATCTGGAGCGGTGCACGTATGCCACAGTATAAGGGGCACTGTTGGCTCCCCCCACCCTCAGGTCCTTCTTGCCGGAAATGTCAACAGTAGGGAAGGAGGGTGGGTCAACACCAGTTGCGAGAAAAGGTAACACAGCTCTGCCAAATCCAGCATCATCTCTTGCCTGCTAGGTGATGGAATAGTGCATCGTGAATGTGTGTATCGAAGACCACATCATGGCCCTGCAGATATCTCGGTTAGGGACATGCGCCAAGAAGGCCACCGAGGACGCTTCAGCCCTAATCGAGTGGGTCTTCACTATAGGTGGTGGCTCGACCTGAGCCAGCTCATAACAGGTCCAGATGCAGGTGATGATCCAACTCAAGATTGTCTGGGAGGACACCTGGAGGCTCTTCATCCTATCCACTCTCAAGATAAAGAGCAGGGTCGACCTGTGGAAGGCTTTGGCCTGCTCCAGATAGAATGCTAGGGCACGCCGGACATCCAAAGTGTGTAGCCACCTCTTCTCATTGGTGGAGTGTGGCTTCAGACAGAACACCAGGAGGAAGATATCCTAGTTGACACGAAAAAGGGACACCACTTTAGACAGGAAAGTCGGATGGGGTCGCAGCTGGACCATGTCCTTGTAGAATACCATATACGGAGGCTCCGAAGTGAGGGCCTTAATTCCAGATATGCGCCTCACCAAGGTAATGGCTACAAAGAAAGCAACTTTCCATGTCAGATGGGAGATGGAATAAGAAACCACAGAGCAAAAAGGCGGGCTTGCGAGCCTAGAGGACCAGGTTGAGGGCCCATTGGGGGGTACCAGGTTCCAGACCGGGGAGAAGAGCCGATATACCTAGACTTTAGTAAGGCATTTGATATGGTCTCGCATGATATTCTTATAGATAAACTAGGAAAGTACAATTTAGATGGGGCTACTATAAGGTGGGTGCATAACTGGCTGGATAACCGTACTCAGAGAGTAGTTATTAATGGCTCCTAATCCTGCTGGAAAGGTATAACAAGTGGGGTTCCGCAGGGGTCTGTTTTGGGACCGGCTCTGTTCAATATCTTCATCAACGATTTAGATGTTGGCATAGAAAGTACGCTTATTAAGTTTGCGGACGATACCAAACTGGGAGGGATTACAACTGCTTTGGAGGACAGGGTCAAAATTCAAAATGATCTGGACAAATTGGAGAAATGGTCTGAGGTAAACAGGATGAAGTTCAATAAAGATAAATGCAAAGTGCTCCACTTAAGAAGGAACAATCAGTTTCACACATACTGAATGGGAAGAGACTGTCTAGGAAGGAGTATGGCAGAAAGAGATCTAGGGGTCATAGTGGACCACAGGCTTAATATGCGTCAACAGTGTGATACTGTTGCAAAAAAAGCAAACGTGATTCTGGGATGCATTAACAGGTGTGTTGTAAACAAGAAACGGGAAGTCATTCTTCTGCTTTACTCTGCGCTGGTTAGGCCTCAACTGGAGTATTGTGTCCAGTTCTGGGCACCACATTTCAAGAAAGATGTGGAGAAATTGGAGAGGGTCCAGAGAAGAGCAACAAGAATGATTAAAGGTCTTGAGAACATGACCTATGAAGGAAGGCTGAAGGAATTGGGTTTGTTTAGTTTGGAAAAGAGAAGACTGAGAGGGGACATGATAGCAGTTTTCAGGTATCTAAAAGGGTGTCATCAGGAGGAGGGAGAAAACTTGTTCACCTTAGCCTCCAATGATAGAACAAGAAGCAATGGGCTTAAACTGCAGCAAGGGAGATTTAGGTTGGACATTAGGAAAAAGTTCCTGTCAGGGTAGTTAAACACTGGAATAGATTGCCTAGGGAAGTTGTGGAATCTCCATCTCTGGAGATATTTAAGAGTAGGTTAGATAGATGTCTATTAGGGATGGTCTAGACAGTATTTGGTCCTGCCATGAGGGCAGGGGACTGGACTCGATGACCTCTCAAGGTCCCTTCCAGTCCTAGAGTCTATGAGTCAATGCCCTTTAGGAACCTCATCCACATCTCATGCGAGACCCTGATTGACCCAGGATGCATGTATGGAAGGCCAATATGGCTACCAAGTGCACCTTGATGGATGAAAGCGAGAGGCCTTGGTGCTTTAGGTGGAGCAAGTAACACAGGACAGACTGCAGAGATGACCGAGTGGGGGAGATGCTACACTCCAAGGCCCAGCAGGAAAATTGCTTTCACTCTGCCAGGTAAGTCGCTCTGATGGGCTACTTTCCAAGAGAACCTGCTGTACCTGGCTAGAGCTGGCCCATTCCCTCTAGGTTCAGCCATGCAGCAGCCAAGCTGTGAGGTGAAGAGAGGGAACGTTAAGGTGTAGGAGTCGACTGTGGTCCTGCGAGAGCAGGTCTGGGCATCTGGGCAGTGGTCACAGTGCAGCCAAGGCCAAATCCATGAGCGGGCAGAACCAGCGCTGGTAGCGGAATCGGCAGAAATGCGTACATCAAATCCCCTGCCCATGACTGGAGAAAGGCATCAGAGAGGGTGCCCCTGCCGAGGCCTTGGAGAGAGCAGAACTGATGACACCTTCTGTTCTGTCTGGTGGTGAACAGGTCGACTCGGGAAGTCCCCCACTTCTGGAAGAGCGGATGGACAACCTCCAAGTGGAGCGACCGCTCATTATGGCGACAGAAAAAGTACCCGCTGAGGCGATCCGCCAGCATGTTCCGGACACCAGGGAGATGTGAAGCTTCCAGGTAGATTGCGTGCTGGATGCAAAGTCCCACAGGCAAAGTGCTCCCCGACAGAGGGCCGAGAGTGGGGTCCCCCCTGCCTGTTGACACAGAACATTGAGGTTGTGTTGTCCGTCAACACATGCACTACTTGACCAGATCTCTGTGGCAGGAAGATGCTGCAGGCTAGGCAGATGGCTCTGAGCTCCCTGACATTTATAAGTAATGCCAGCTCCTGTAACTTATATATAATGCCAGAGGTCAGAGGCATCCGATATCAGGGAGACCACAGGCCATGGATTCTGCAATGGCACGCCTTCCAGCACCACCCTTGGGACGGTCCACCACTTCAGAGCGATAAATTCCACGGGATTGTGATGACCTTGTCCAGATGATCCCTGGACGGGAAACAGACTGTGGCTAGCCGCAATTGAAGGGGCTGCAGCCTGAGCTTCACATGGCAGACGATATGTGCACGCTGTCATGTGACCCAAAAATCTGAGGCAGACCCAGGCTATGGTGAGCGGGTGTGCTGAGACGCTGGCAATGAGATTTGACGCTGTCTTCAACCTGTCAGGTGGTAGAAATGCCCTGGCTCGGGTAGAGTTGAGTACCACTCTGATAATCCCAGTCCAAAGGATAGAGTTTAACATTTATTTTTGCTCGTTTATCAACAGGCCCAAGGCGCAGCACGTGGTTTTCAGCACAGTGACACTAAGCTGGACTTGGGTCCTTGAGCGTCCTTTGATGAGCGAATTGTCAAGGTATAGGTAAATCTTGATACCACGATGTCTGAAGTAAGGTGCCATTACCGACATGCACCTGGTAAACACCCTTGTAACAGTTGTTAGGGCGAAAGGGAACATCACAAACTGGTAGTGGGTGGTCTCCACCATAAAGCACACAAAATGTCTGTGTTCATGGAATATCGATACATGGAAGTAAGCATCCTTTAAATCGACAGTGCCAAATCAGTCTCCTGGATCCAGGGAAGGGACGATGGAAGCCAGGGAGACTATGCAAAACTTCAACTTCCGGAGATATTTGTTGAGGTCTTGCATGTCCGGGATGGGTCCTGACCCCCACTGGCCTTTGGGATTAAAAAAAAAAATAACAGGAGTAAAACCTCTTGCCCCTGAAATTTAGGAGAACTTCATCCACAGCTCCCACCTGCAGAAGGCCCTGCACCTCCTGAGTGAGCAGGCTCTCGTGAGAGGGGTCCCTGAAGAGAGATGGGGAGAGGGGACAGAAATAAACTGAAGGGCATAACCATGAGCCACAGTACTGAGAACCCATTGGTCTGACGTTATAGATGCCCAGGCAGGGAGGAAAAGGGACAGGTAGTTGGAGAAAAGCCAGGAAGCAGGATCCAGGACACAGGCTGGAAGGTCGCCTTCAAGCATACCCTCAAAATGCCCACTTACCACCCTGCTGATTGCAGGTGGAGCTCAAATGAGCGGAGGACATTAGCTGGCACTTACAGGTCTTGCCCGTCTTGCAGAAGGGCTCTGACTGAGACTGACTGCTCAATCTCTGGGACTGTTGTGACTTAAACCGCTTCCTGGCCCTGGGGTGTACAGGCCCCAGGGTGTACATGCCCCAGATCCGCAGGATTGCCCTCGAGTTTTTCAGACTGTGTAGCTTGGCATCTGTTTGTTCAGAGAACAGCACTAGGCCATTGAACAGGAGGTCCTGGATCAACTGCTGAACCTCCATGGAAAGGCCCGAGGATTGCAACTAGGACACTCACCTCATGGGGATGGCCGAGGCCATGGTTCAGGCTGCAGAGTCCGTCGCCTCCAAGGCCACTTGGAGGGTCGCCCTTGCAACTGCCAGGCCCTTGTCAAGGATCGCTATGAATTCCTTCCGGAAGTCCTTAGGCAGCAAGTCCGAAGACTTCGCCATGGACTGCCAGATGTTAGTCATAGCTGCCCAGCAAAGCCTGATGGTTGGCTACTCGCAGCTGGGGAGGCTGAATACATTTTTCTTCCAAAGAGATCAAGCCTCTTTGCCTCTATTTGTGCGTGTCATACCTGGTTGACCCTACTTTTCACGCTCATTAAAGGCCGACACCACCAGTGAGCTTGGGACAGCGTGGGTGTGTAAGTATTCATAACCTTTAACAAGTACATAATATTTACATTCTGCCTGCTTGGAAATGGGGAGCAGTGATGAAGGTGTCTGCCACAGGGACTTAGTAATTTTTGCCACTCCCTCGTGCACTGGCAACGCCATCCTTGCAGGGGTCGCTGAGCTCAGCACGTCAAAGGGAAAGTCCGAGGGCTCTGTCAACTCATCTCAGGTTTGATGTGACCTTCTTCAAAAGCTCTTGGTGAGCCTGGGCATCCTCCTGGGGGACTGGGTGAGATGGCCCCATAATTGCCTCGTCAGACGAGGATGAAGAGGCGGGTACCAGCAGGTCTGCCATAACCAATGCCTCCTCCATGGGCACCTCCATTGACCCTGAGGGATCCTCTCCAGTGTCACCTCCATGTCAGTGGGGGGGTGGGCAGGAGATCATCACCAACCTTGTCCGATGCCCCCGAGGCTGACTTATGCAATTGTGAAGGCTGTGGGAACTCCCAGGGTTTTCCAGAGGTGCCAGGGGGCAGGCTCAAGGAGGTGCCACAGGAAATATTAGTGCCCCGATGAGTGACCCTGGTCTGCTGGCAGGGACTCTACCTCACTAGCGGAGCTCGGGGAGGAGGGACTGCATCTGGGGGACCAGGACAGTGCCAAGGCCGACTGTCTACCCTGGTCCCAGCCCCAAGGCTCTGCTGGGGATCTGCACAAGGGCAATGACTTTCTGTGCCTCAATCTCAGAGATGGCATTTGGCTGACCGGCAACAGGAACCTGGCAATCTACACCTAACACTCAGCAAGTGGTGCCAGTCCATCGAGCGGGAGGGAGTAGGCCACCGTGCCAGGGAAAGTCGGTGTGCCTGTGGTAATCTGTACTGGCACTCCTGTGACCAGTAATGGGGCTCACAGGATTGACGGCTTGAATCACTGGAGTGGTGCTGTATGCTGGGAGAGTGGCTAGGGCACTTCCGGCACTGTGGCTGCAGAAACAGGCACATCGTTGCAGGTCTGTTCCAATTCACTGGCTATCACCCCTTCGAGCCCGAAGAGCACCACCTGGAGTCCGGGGACCGACATCGGAGACTCTGACTGTATTAATCCAAGAGATGCAGGATAATCTGTAGGACTGTATTAAAGTCCCTGACTATATTTTGTGATCCCAGACTATGGGCTGACTCATGTCTGAGGCATGGTGACTCTGCACAGGTGAGCACTGGCGGGACACTCCTTCTGGTGAAGAGCGGTGCCACACTGATGGGGACCATTGGAAGGGTCCCAAGGCAGTTTTACCCCTGGAGCGGGATACCACTGAACCAGCGTGAGTGGCACCAGGAGGGACAGGATGTCCTTTGCAGCCTGCAGGGCTTTCCACTGTAGACAGCACCACCAGGTACCGAATGCCTGTGCTGTTTTCTGGGATCGCAGACGTGTCCTGAAGTGGGCTAGCCTGCTCACAATGGGCACTGGGATCTCCAACCCTTGGTGCAGGGGAGCTACCGCACTCAGTGGAGCACCCATAGGGACACCACTCGAAAGAAGAACCTGTGGTTTATTTCATATCGGGGGGGGAGGGGGAGAAAAAACCTGAATGGAGGACAGAAATATTCTTTTGCACATCTGTCCCTCAGAGCCACATGCATCGACCATGAGACAAACGGTCAGGCCAACTCACTCAAACACTGCCAGCTCAATGTGGGAGAATGGGGGCTAAACCATCAAACTAGCACTGTTTACCCAGTGACTTGGGTCAGTTTACATACCTTGGTCAGCTGTATACAAAATCCATACCCCTGAGCAATGTAGCTGGGTTGATTTACTTTTCCCATGTAAACCAGCCTTAAGCTATTCCTGGTCAGCAGCCTTTTAAGTATGAAGAACTCCCATGTCCTATACAAATGGTTCTAACAACTCCTTTCCTCAAAATAACCCACAAAAACCATCAGGTGAGACATAAAAAGAAGCCAGCAAAATGTCTTCTACTCAGCAACCTCATCAAAAACCAATCAGTATATTCAACTTTCCAGATCCATTCTCTGTACCTATATACATCCTCTACCCTGTGCCTAGTCAAACCAAGATAACAGATGAAGTTTTCAAAGGTTTCTTAGTATTATTTTAAAAAATTTCAAAATATTACTCTGAAAACAAACCTAACAGCAGTCATTTCACTTGTTGTATCTGTGGCAAGGTTTACTCTTAATTGAAAGATTTTTTTAAAAATATTTAAATTACAGACTGTATTTACAACATTTTAAATATTTAAATGAGTTAATCTTTTAAATTCATAAGTCTAGAAAGTTTCCAGTAAAATGTTACTCTATTTTGAAAAGTTAGTCTGTAAATGTGGTTCCATATCAAATCTGATCAATTTACAATCTTTTCCCTTGCAGACTAAACCAGGGTTTCTTTTTCTCCATATAACACCAGTAACAAAGATACTGCAGGCCAGATAAGCTTCTCAATTAAACCAGTGCTGACCTGAAATGCCATTTTAGTCACTCTTCTGAGCAGAACTACTCTTTAAAGGCCTGATTGGCCATAATCATTTACACCTGTGCAAAGTGAATGTAAAAATGCTAACATTTCAGAAGAGAGGTATTTTACACTCACTTTGCACATGGATAAAGCACTACACAATGTGCAAGTCAGTGGCCAATAAGATTTTCTAAGGGCTTGTCTACACTGGGAATTTACCGCACTGCAACTTTCTCGCTCAGGGGTGTGAAAAAGCACCCCCAAGTGCAGCAAGTTTCAGCGCTGTAAAGCACCAGTGTAAACAGTGTACCAGTGCAAGGAGCTGCGCTTCCAGCGCTCATGGCTACACCCCTTGTGGAGATGGGTTTTTTTTTAGAGTGCTCTCTCCCAGCGCTCTGCCGCAGCCACACAAGCCATGTTAAAATGCTGCCATGTGCCAGTGTAGACTAGCCCTAAGTCTTTCTTAGGAGTGAATGGCAGTGAACTAAAATAGGAATTTGTTTTCCAGTAGTTCGTATCAGACAAATAAACCCACTACAGCCCACAATGAGATTAATATGAATTTTGAAACTAAAAAAATAAAAATAAAAACATTCATGTCATTCTTTCACTTCCTTAATTTTATGAATTAAAATATTTAAACAAATCTTTATGGAAGAAAACAGATTGGAACTCACCGCTGCCTTGATATCAGATGGAAAAATATCTATGGAACTAGCACTGAATGCTAGTCTGTGTAGGAGATCATCATATCTAATCTCAGAACTGTACTAGAAAGTTCGGTTTTTATATAGGAAATTTAGCATTTAAAAAATAATTTTTTACAAACATCTGAATAGTTGTATTTATTTGTAAGTGTTTCAGAAATATGGTGCATCTCCTATACACAAAATGTTGCTGTGAAGAAATGAAAGTATTTATGCAATGATATTGACTTTCATTGGTAACTGTTTTCATTTTACATATTTCAGTTCTGTTCAACTTTATACCAGTATTGCATATTTACCACACTTTGCCAGTTGACCATATCTCCTTGGGAATGACCTAGATTTCAACAGAAGAAGAGTTGCAACTCAGAATGAAGGAACTCTTACTTGTTCACACAGCTACTCTATCTAATGCTAAAATACTCAGTCTCAAAAATGTACAAAAAAAGTTAAGAGAACATTCTTGAACTGGATAGTTTTAGGATTCCTGATACGTTTCTACCCTAGACGGTAAAGTTGTTAGCTAAACTTCTATTGGGGGGGTGTGTGTGTGTGTGTGTGTGTGTGTGTGTGTGTGTGTGTGTGTTCAGATTAATAGTTTTGTGACTGAACCTACTCTAGTTTTTGTAACTAGCCTGCTGTTATTGTAATTAGACAATCTTTCTATCACACAGGATTATAACAACTTCAGGGCTGTCACTTTTAAGGTCTGGCACCACAAAATATAGTCAGGGACTTTAATACAGTCCTACAGATTATTTTATATCTAGTAGATTAATACTCCAATGATATTTCCCCGATTTCAAGTTCACAAACTAATTTTTTTTAGATAATCCAGTTTATGTCCTTGCTAAAGAAAAGTACCTTTTTTCTTCTGTTTTACTATGTCCCAAGTGATGGAATTTGTACCACATCACTAGGGAGATGGGACCAGAAACAAAGATTTCGCTGTCATAAAATTCTTTTCAATAGTCAGTACAATTTTTTAACCGTTACTCCTAGTTTTCCCTCATTATACACCTGTTTTATGATGTTTATCTAATTGGTTGTCTCTAAATTTCCCTTGCTTGAGTTCTTATTTAAACATGCATAGTGAAAACTGTTTAAGCAAATAATAACTACTAAACAGTGATGTACCACAATCATTATCCATGTCCTATTTACTACGCCTGTGTGCCATCAGCAATGTTAAAATGAGCAGTTATCCAGACTAGCTAATTAAAAAATATTTAACTTATTAACGCTGTTAAACATCACCTCTATTTACTGTTAGAATGAAAAGTATTTCATTATTAATGTAAGAAATGAATACAACATCCACCTTCTTTCCAAATATAGAATAGAAATTAAATGGCAAAACATACAATAAAGGTTGCCTGGTGATAGCTCATGTTAGTCAATGGGACTACTCAACAATAGTAATGTCAAGCACATGCATGTTTGCAAGATGAGGTCTGTGATAAATAATAGAAATTGTACAAAGCATGAATTACATTTTTGAAATTCCAAAAACTCTCAGTTATGAGAAATTTAATATCTAAAATTCTCCATTACTGAGAGATGAACTCTTTCAGGAGGATAATCTCTATCTACTTCAGTCTTTGTGTTACTGGAAGACACTTGTTTCAACATTCAGGGTTACATTTCAGAGTGATTATGGATGTCTCAATTGTGTGAGCAACTTGCCAGAGTAAGGAGGCCTGATTTTGCAGAGGGCGGGGTGCTAAGCACTTTCTGAAAAAGTATAAATTGTTTTAAGTTGTCTCAAATTTGACAACCCAAAATTGAAGCACCACAAAAACAGTAGTCTATTTTGAAAATTTAAGTTGTAAAATGGCAGTATAGCTACAGTATATATGCACTAACTATTGTCATCCCAAATGTCAAAAACAACACTCTTCCAGGTTTATTGCATACATACTAACGGCAGAATACTAACCAAAAAAAATTTTCATTTGCATACAAGCATTAGTTAAATCTTCTACAGTACTTCTCCTATGGCACATATTGATCTCGAAAGCATGCCATAATTGCATTAATTTTTCCTTCACAACTGCAACTTGCATATACCATCATTACTGAAGGCCCTGTGTGCTTTGTAGTAAGTTGGACCTAATTTCCATGTCATTTTTGTATGGCAACATACAAATTATGTCAGGTTCAACTAAGATCAAAGGGAGGCTTCCATTGAATTAAATATGGCTACTACCATCAGAGTAATATTTTGATATTACAATCAATTTATTCTAAGCTGCTCCAAGTTTTCAAATATTAAATGATAACATTTGCACTGACTATACATAATTGCACTTATAAGTTTTAATGGGGAAGCTGGAACACTTGGCAGATTAGTAGGGTGGACAGTTAAGGCCTAAGGCAGCCAGGAAAACGCAAGAGTGCTCTGGACCAGACAAATTCATCATTTTAGTCCGTCCAATTTGTATGTTGAATGAAACAAGGAGCTAATAGGTAGAGCCCTTCACAGATACAAATTTATATCTGCAGATGCAGATATAAATCAGTATCCGCAGAGGTGCAGGGCTCTACCAGGAACCACAGAGATGAAAAGAGCAGCACATCAGGCCACTACTCCCAGAAGCCATTGCCCTGCGCCAGGGT
The DNA here is from genome assembly GCF_025201925.1 of Gopherus flavomarginatus. NCBI lineage: Eukaryota > Metazoa > Chordata > Testudines > Testudinidae > Gopherus > Gopherus flavomarginatus. The sequence continues at coordinate 251,980,619 of NC_066618.1, read as the reverse complement.
GTGGCTGTACCACCCATAGCCCTGCCCACTGGGGCAGGCACCAGGCTTACCAGCGGCTGTCCCTGGTCATGCTTGTGTGTTCAACCGGCTCGCATGCCCCCAGACAGGAGAGAGAGACCGCTGCATGGAAGGGACTCCTGTCTGGGAGCGTGCAAGCCGCTTGAACTCCCACAGTCCCACATAGCATATTTCAGTGTCTGCCATCTCTCTAGAAGCATGGCATCTGCAGCACTTAGAATTCTCCTCTCCATTGCTAATACAGGACATACAATTCTCCAGTATTTCTACAGCTTAAGGGAACACTGCTACCACAGGGACTACCACGCGAAGATGTTTGAGCACAATAACTGAATGCTGAGAGTGAAAAAACAATCTGAGATCATAGCAGGTGTTCATGGAGCAGTATCACATAGTGGAGAGCAATTACTGGGCCTGACAAATAAGCATTGACTGGTAGGATGGCATTGTAATGCAGATTTGGGATGATAAGCAGAACTGCAGAACTTGCGGATGCAAAAGGCCACATTCCTGGGGTTGTGTGCAGAGCTCACACCAGTCTTCCAGCACAGGTGCACCAAAATGGGAGATGCAGTGACAGCGAAGGAGTGGCAATCAAGCTCTGGAAACCTGGAACCTTGAATTGCTACTGGTCAGCAGGCAATAATTTGGGAGTTGAAAAATCCACACTGCAAGCCAAGTATGTAAGGCCATTAACTCAGTAAAGTATAGGAAATACTGGACGGACATGCAGCAATGGGGTTATCTGTGGCGGGGAGACAGATGGTATGCATACTCCTATTTTGGCACTGGGTCACCTTGTTACAGAGTATATCAACAGAAAGGGCTGCTTTTCTTTAGTAATGTAAGCACTAGTGGATCATGTGGGGAGCTTCACTGATATCAATGCGGGTGGTCAAGGAAGGTACAGGACACTTGCATCTTTAAAAACACAGGGCTTTTCAAAAAGCTGTAAGCAAAGGCAGTCTTTCCCAATTGGCGGATTACCACTGATGTTGAAATGCCAGAAGCGATTCTGGGGGACCCAGCATATGCCTTGCTCATGCATCCATACACTGGCCACCTCGAAAGAGCCAAGGAAAGGTTTTACTACCAGCTCTGCTGGTGCAGAATGACTGCTGAGTGTGCCTTTGGGTAAACTGAAGAGACACTGGTGTTGTTTACTCACTTAATTCAATCTCAATAAGAAAATCATCCCAATGATTATAGCTGCATGTTTTGTACTGCATAACATCTATGAGGCAAAGGTGGAGAAACTGCTACCAGGGTGGAGGAGTTTAGGTTGACCATTTGTCTGCTAAATTTGAACAGTCAGATGACACAAGGGTTACTAGAAGAGGCAACCATGGTGCTGTGTGGCTGAGGGAGGATTTAAAAGAGTATTTTATTGGTCACCCACAGTAGAGTTCTCTGTTGCTTTTATGAAATAGTATCTGTTCTCTGTACTTCACATTATATATTGGTACAGTCTTTGCTGCCATTACGAATTCTGTAATGCTTGGTGTATATTTATGAATTTGATTGGCACTCTGCCTTCCACTACATACTCTGCAATGCGTGATGTGAACTAATAAAAATAGTCTGGCTTTACAAAAACAGAACTTTATTGTGAGCAAAACAGCAGTTAAAATTAAACTGCAAATACACACATAGCATGTTAAGAAATACTTTTGCCAACAATCCCAAATGAAAATGGAAGTAAACAGTAAACATGTATGTAAATAGTTCAGTGCAGTGCATTGTGGCTACACACACATTGATCTGTGGTTTCAACAGGTTAGCGTAATGTGTAGAAATAGTTCTTCTTGTTGTCCCCTGGCATGGAGTGATGGGGTAAGAATGTGCAGCACAGTGCCATGTGGAATATTCGTTGTAGTTGTAGGAAGCAGCAGCCATGGCGTTCTCCAAGGACTGCAAAGATCTTTGGGACTGTAGATCAGTCATACTCTGCAACATTTGTGTTTGTTTCCTGAGCAATCTCATTATGTCCTAGTCCATTTTCTGATGTGCCTCTTGGTCCTTTTGCCTGTCCTGCAGTCACAGCTTTCTCCATTCACTTTTTCCTCGTTCACATTGTGAAGGGCGCCCCCAACACCTTTGATCACTGTGCAAGGCAACTGTGGTGTGGAGGATCTCGTGGAACATATCCTCCCTAGTTTTCTTCCCTCAGGATCAGACATTCAGTGGATGTGGAGGGGTCACCCCTTTAGGCCAGCACACAAAAAGTTACTGATAAAAACAGACAGATATCCCATTAGATTTAGTCACAGCAGAAAGGGAAAGGTAAGTCTCAAAACTTCCCTTACATTATTCCAACAAATACCTTTAATAAATGCTTATTGACCCTTTAGCTTTAGAGTGCCTCACTATAGCATCGCTCTCCAGCTCAAACCATAGGGAAATGGCAGTGAACATACTGGCACTATTTTCACAAGCAATGATTCTGCCTGATATCTCACTCCTGGAGGTGACAAAGGCACAAAGAGCCCACATTCTACTGGCATCTCGAAGCCGCCCAGGCCCAAATGCGGATAGGCTGTTTACCACAATGGTGCCTGCTGAACTCATCACAGAGTGGCATGGAAAAGTGTCTAACTGTGAAGAAAGAAACAAGGCTGAAAATCTCATGAAAATACCCTGTAAACCTCTCCTGAAAAGTTTCATCGAGATCTCTCAAGAGCATAAGAGAGTCATCTCTACTCTGGTAAACAGTATTCTGCACGCCCCCCTGCCTAGCCCAACAGGCCAAAAAACTGAAAAACAGATCCTGATTCTACCTCATTTATTCTACCACTACCTGAGTACAAGGCACAGATCTGAAATGGACTGTTTAACCAGATTGCCATACAACCCTTTTTATTTTCTAACATTATACCAGTAAAGCAATGAAAAATCAATACCTCTTGAACTGCCTAACCCATTTGTATGCTGCCATTTTTAAATAGCAAACAAAGGCATGGGGAAGGGAGGTGAAGGAACAGATGAAGTTTGAGCAAAAGGAAAATAATAAAACAAACATTGCAAGGAATAATGCATGTACACACTTACCTGAGTTCCCTTCCCTTTTGTCAGTAGGCTCATGTGGCTAGACTCCTGCAGAATGTCAAATAGTTCCTAGCTCGCAGCATGGTTCAAGTCCCCTGCTGACTTCCCCCCACCCACTACCACCACTGCAGTTCATGGCAAGGGTCTCAATCTTGGGTTCCTCTCAGATACCCATCATCATTTGTGAATGTTGGTGGGTTAACTGCCAACTACAGCACACAATTCATTGTAAAAGCAACAGATCTGCAGGGCAGAACCACATTTCTTGTTGCCTTCCCTCGATTTGATATTACTAGCAGACTTCTTTTGCTTTCATGTTGCACTGCTGCTGATCCCTGCTGTGCCCCTTTGCCATTGTCCCCTGTGCAATCTGCTCATAGATGATGATGTTTCTATGGCTGGTCCATAGCTGTGCTTGCAGAGCCTCTTTTCCCCACAAGCCAAGCAGATCCAATACTTCTTGCCTATTCCAGGCAGGAGTAACTCTAGTAGCTTTCTGTGTAGGTGAAGCTGGCATGGTCAGCAGAGGAGCTGGATCCACACAACAAAATGAGAGCTGCTAGATACGCTCTATAAGAAGGGCAATGAGGAAAAGGCATTTCAAAAGACACACAAGAATTTTAAAGGGGTGGGTGGACTTCTGGACTCTGGGGCCCCTGGGCAGTGGAGTTCAAAATTGTGACCAGAGGAGTCACTGTCTCAGGGAGAGGGTACTTGAGGGACAGGTGCTGGAAGATTGTTAGGGTCAACACAACTAAGGCACCATCTACACTCACTCTCCTGAGGAGGTCAACCATGGCTCTGCACCGCTTTGGGAGGTAGTGTTACTGCATCACTGTAATAGGCCACTTACATGGGCAGAAGACAAGTTTAAGCATAGACACATGAATAGCATGGTTGACACAAGCGGACTTACGTCAGCCTAACTTTGTAGAGCAGACCAGGCCTCAGTATTGCATGCCTATGGTATTCAATCATACCTGTTCCCAGCTCCCAGTACTGACCTGGCCCATCATGCTTAGTGAGACGTGACAGGAATTCAGTGAACCTCTCCTGGCATAGAACTAATTTGTCCTGTCTGGGACTCTTGCACTAGCATCTCTGTGGAAGGTAGTCCCTTCCATGACAATTCATCCCACACAACCATACCAAGTTTCAGATCCCAGACAGTACTGCCCAAACTGTCCTAGAATGCCACTTAGGCAGACAGGTAGATGGTAGTGGGGATATACTTCTGATGTGCTTAACCTTTTCAATATTGCACACACCACTCACACTTCCAAAAGAGGAGCCCTTCTGTGGCCCTACACCAAGCAAAAGGCAATTTGAGAGCACTAATGTGCACAGCATGCATATTGCCCAAGGAGAGGATTAAGTTCAAGAGTCAATGCCTGTTCCCCTGAGCCACCATGTGAATACATTGCTCAGTGAGCATCACTCAGAAATATTCCAGAGGAAGCAATGGCTCAGACTGCTTGCAGAGATGCACACTGATATACCAAAGTATTTGTAGTACAGTAACTTTTGAAATATGTGTAAACTGGTTCTAATTACCACTGAGTATCTAAACTTGGCATAATCCAGCTATACGCTACCGGATGATCAGCCACCTTAGGTTTTAGCTCTGCATTAAGAAAGTTATAGAATCTGAAGATTTTAAAAGCAGCTCAATCTAGGGGGAACCTCTGTCTCAGAAACTCCTTGAACAAATGACACCAAAATTTGCTCCATAGTCTCTATCCCAGTCCCTTCCTTCTGTATACCAATTTTCAAGACAATTTCTCTATGCATGTGAATTTTAGAGCACTTTGAAAATTAAAGACAGTTCATATGGCGGTGAGGAGAGGGAGGGATAGGATGAAGTATCTCAGGAATCCCTTGACCAAGTTATTCCTAATTTATATCAAAAGGTCAAACCACCATCTTTGCTGCATGCCATTTTTCAAGACACACTCCATATGCAGAAGGGTTTTAGAGCACTCTGAACATTAAAATCAGCTACTTATTGAGGATGTGGGGTGTTATATATGAAGAAATTCTTGAGCAAATGATCCCACACTTACTCCTATATCTGTATCCCACACCTTATGTGGAGTGAGTTTGGATATGAATCTGAACATGCATGTGGATTTTAGAGCATTTTGAATTATCAGCTTTTAAACAAAAAGTTCTAACTTCAGGGCCAAACAGTGACATGCAGGAATCACTATAAGAGATCAGATCAATGTTGTCTGATCGCAGAAATGCAAAATATCCTGTACAACTGTGGAATAACTTGGCCCCAGGAAAGATTTTCTTCCTCATAAGAGGCCAGCATATCCCCTGAAACAGGAGGGCACTATATTACTAATTTTTTAAATTATATTTTATGTAACTCACTTTATCTACATAAAAGTCTAATCCTTATTTTTAACCCTAGTAGGTCTATTGAGCTCAACAATACCTTGTAGCAATGAGTTTCACAGGTTACATAAAACAATTTAAAGTTAGGTTGCTTTTCAATTTCATTGACTAACCTCTTTCTCAAAGTTCTATGAGAAAAGAAAGGAAACATGGACAATGTACTGTCTCTATTCCGCTCACTGCTCTGTATACTTCTATCATGTCCCCTCTTATTTAGCTCCTCCCTAAACTAAAAAGTAACAATATTTTCACTTGTGGAAATCTTCATTATTGTAATCTTTTTTGGGCCACTCCTATTTTTTCTCTAACTGGAGCCAGGGAAAGGGACCTAGTTCTAGAAACATTTCTCAAAAGCTGTTTTCTTGCGGCCACAGTCTTCTGGGCTGTGATGTAGGGGTGGGAAGCAAAGCAGCGGCCTCTCCCCTCCATTGTTACTAGCTGCACTGCCTTAGTGTTGATTGCTGGGGCCGCCAGCAGGGGTTGGGCCCTGCCTCTGGAGACACCTGGGGTACAACTCTGGCGGAGCAGGCAGTCAGTGGGTTCCCCACCTTCTCAGGGACATTGGGACTTAGGCTTTGGACTCCAGCCCTGGGGCAGCAGGGTAGCAGGCTCTGGCTGCAGGGCTTCAGGCTCCAGTTGCACAATGGTGGGCCCCAGGCTCCAGCCGCATGGCTTCGGGCTCTATCCGGCTACAGGGCTTCAGGCTCCAGTCCCTCCACTGCCTCCACCAGCCACATTGCCCCTGGCCCTCACTGTCACCCATCCAGGGCTTAATTAGTCCCCAGGCTTGCCAGGGCTAAGTAATTCTGCTGAGAAAAACAATATTTGTATGTTTGGTAATATCACTTTTCACAACTGACTTACTAATTAGCAATAAACAAATTACAATGATTGGGACGTGTATATTTGCATATTTTTGTTTTTCCTAAAGCTAATTAAATACTTTAGGAAAAAGTGTGAGTAAGAGTTGGTGGCCACACTCTGAGGCCACCAAAGTGGTTTGAGCATTGGCCTGCTAAACCCAGGGTTGTTAGTTCAATCCTTGAGGGGGCCATTTAGGGATTGGTCCTACTTTGAGCAGGGGGTTGGACTAGGTGACGTCCTGAGGTCCCTTCCAACCCTGATAGTCTATGATTCTATGAATTTGTCTTGAGAACCCATAGTAGTGGCTGATCCTGGTACAAGAGTCAAAAGACTATCATGATGGCATAATTGTTAGGCAGCAATCAACTTCTTCTCTGCTAATAAAGAGGTATCGAGAGTGGTTCAGAAAAAAACTTGTCATATTCTGCTTGCTGCCTAGTTAAATTTACCAAGACCCCAAGTGCTGAACATGGAATACAAGCAACATCAGAAAGGCTGTGTCTCCTGAATACTTCCATGGAACAAGAAAAATTCTAGTAATGGGGGGGGAGGAGACGGACGACAAAAAGTCCACAAAACAGATAAACAATTTTATCAAGCGTATGCTTAACTTCAGGGTTTTTTTTGAAAGTTTTTTCAATCAAACATCTCTGTAAGCGCATCACTGATATCTTATTAATGGTAGTTAAGTTTGAAGAAAAACTCTGCAGCAAAGTGCATATCAGTTCATGAACTACAGATTTATTTTGTTGGCACTTTTATAATTGAAAAAACAGTGCATTACTGAAACTAAAAGGTGCTTCCACAATTACAGTGCCCCACAATACACTAAACAGATGAAGGGGCTTATCTGAAACAAGGGTAAATGAGGGAGTGCAGAAAAGTTGTTAAACTTCTACAGTAGCTGGGATCACACTGGTACAGGTGGTCACCCTATTCCTCTAATTATTTAATTAATTGTCAAATGCCATCTGGCCCTGAGCGTCCTAAATACTAATTATCCATAAGTAATAGGAGGGATAAAAGGTTTCTCTCAAGTATCTTTTTCAAAACACTAATTTTTCCTCTTCACTTAATCCTAGCACTTCTCTCTCAGTAGAACAGTAGTGCTCTTATGTATGAGTGCAGATAGTTTCCCTGGAATCAGTAGTGTTGTTTTATAGATAAACACTCATGGTTATGACATGGTGGTAAATTGAAATATGGTTTAGTTAATTTGTTAGGAATAACAGTTTCTGCCTTATCTGGCCACAAAAGCAACGATAAACTCTAATTAAGTCACATATTAAAACAGGTCTAAAAAACATGACAGACACTTACTAGCCAGAGACTGATATAGAAGATGAAGGGAATTGTCAATCTAGCAGGGCCAATGGCAAAGTCCTGGAGAGAAGCCAAATCACTCCTTGCTACTGGGAAAGAGGAAGGTGCTGTGATTCGTATGAAGATGCCCTCACAGCATACTTATAGACTCCACCTTTCCTATAGGTCTTTGACTACTAGCTGCTGAACACCCTCCTAGAGCAGGGGTCTCAATCTTTTTCTTTCTGAGCCCCTCACTCCCCAACATTCAATAAAAATGTCACGGCCCACCTGTGTCACAATAACTGTTTTCTGCATATAAAAGCCAGGGCCAGGATTAGGGAGTATCAAGCAGGGCATCTACCTGGGGCCCCATGCCACACAAGCCCCCACAAAGCTACATTGCTCAGGCTTCGGCTACAATCCTGAGGCCCTGGCAGGGTTCCGGGCTTCAGTCCCATGTGGTGGAGCTTTGGCTTTCTGCCCTAGGCCTCAGTGAGTCTAATGCTGGCCCTGCTTGATGGCCCCGCTAAAACCTGCTTGTGGTTCCTCAGAGAGCTCCAGGCCCCTGGTTGAGAACCACTGTCCTAGAGTACTGCTTTTCGGGTAGGAAGAAGGAGCTTTCTTTCCCATTTCTCTCAAGATGACGTGGTGGAGTGTCCACTACCTTTGCCAGTGCTCCCTTGAAAATACCACCTCTTTTTATAGCAGGCTTACAAGTCATAACAATTTATAAAAAAACAAAACAAAACAAAAACTATGCATCACTTAAGAAAAAAATTTTGAGGTGGGGGTGGAGGGGTGGCTTTCCAAATGTGACTTGAGTGTAACTAATGCAGTGTTGCCTTTGAGAGTCTGCAGACAGCTCAAAATAATGACAAAGGCCATGTCTACATCTAAAATTTTGCAGCGCTGGTTGTTACAGCTGTATTAGTACAGCTGTATAGGGCCAGCACTGCAGAGTGGCCACACTTACAGCAACCAGCGCTGCAAGTGGTGTTAGATGTGGCCACACTGCAGCGCTGTTGGGCGGCTTCAAGGGGTTTCGGGGAACGCGAGAGCAAATCGGGAAAGGAGACCAGCTTCGCCGCGGTTTGCTCTCGCGTTCCGCGAACCACCCTGCAAACCGCAGGGAAGGAGACCTGCTTGCTCGGGTTCGGGGAACACGAGAGCAAACCGGGAAAGGAGACCAGCTTCGCCGCGGTTTGCTCTCGCGTTCCGCGAACCACCCTGCAAACCGCAGGGAAGGAGACCTGCTTGCTCGGGTTCGGGGAACGCGAGAGCAAACCGGGAAAGGAGACCAGCTTCGCCGCGGTTTGCTCTCGCGTTCCGCGAACCACCGTGCAAACCGCAGGGAAGGAGACCTGCTTGTTCGGGGAACGCGAGAGCAAACCGCGGCGAAGCTGGTCTCCTTCCCCGGTTTGCTCTCGCGTTCCCCGAACCGCCGAGCAAGCAGGTCTCCTTCCCTGCGGTTTGCAGGGTGGTTCGCGGAACGCGAGAGCAAACCGCGGCGAAGCTGGTCTCCTTCCCCGGTTTGCTCTCGCGTTCCCGGAACCACCCTGCAAACCGCAGGGAAGGAGACCTGCTTGCTCGGGGTTCGGGGAACGCGAGAGCAAGCCGGGGAAGGAGACCAGCTTGATTACCAGAGGCTTCCTCAGGTATGCTGGGATACCTGCTTATTCCACGGAGGTCAAGAAAAGCGCTGGTAAGTGTCTATACTTGATTACCAGCGCTGGATCACCAGCGCTGGATCCTCTACACCCGAGACAAAACGGGAGTACGGCCAGCGCTGCAAACAGGGAGTTGCAGCGCTGGTGGTGCCCTGCAGATGTGTACACCTCCTAAGTTGCAGCGCTGTAACTCCCTCACCAGCGCTGCAACTTTCTGATGTAGACAAGCCCTGAGATGTGAATTCTCCTGCTGCCATTTGTTACATGCAGTAGTTAATGCCAATGCACAACAATCATGGCACTTTAGAAGTCAGCATTAACTATTCCACTGCTGATCAGCTGAGCTGATAGGAAGAGAAATGGGGTGGGATTCTGAAAGAGATAGAGAAAAAAAGATGAGGGAAGATAGGGAACAGAAAAGGAAAGGATGATGAAGGCAGGAAAAAACAAAACAAGAACAGTGGTGATCCTAAAGGAGAGTATAAAATCATTCTTACTTAATATGACAATAAAAAAACAAATAAAAATACAAGTTTATTTACTACACAGGGCCACATTCCCTGGTGGTTCTTTGTGAAAATCTCCCACAACCATCTGTGGGAGTTTGGCTGCGGATTAAAGATAATAGATAGTCCTAAATTTATATTCTGATCCACTAATCATAATTAAACATGGAATTCAGCCTCCTGTATAGAATGAATTTGGCAGCTCTGATTTATGGCTTTCATAAAATGCAGCAGAGTAAAAATGACAGGATTCTTATTAGTTTAATTGCTGCTATTTAGAACACTGTGACCAGCAATGAAACTAGTGAAACTGACCACAGCTCTATTACTTTCATTCCACTGTTTGGAAAAGCTGTAAACAGCAGCCATAGCACAGGTGCTGCCTGTCCGCAAACTTGGGAAGGCTGCACTGCATCAGTTGCATAAGCAAACACGAGGGCTAGAAATCTATTTTTTATTAATTAAAAGGTTACATTTTGCAAAAGCTGATAGGTTAGGATCCGACTTGGCCCAGAAAATTTCCAATTTATTACTGGCAACTACATTTTTCAAGCCCTGTCTTAACTACCCAGTGAAAATCTCTGAATTTCTGAAAATGTCAGTTGTTAAAGAGTAGAGTGGTTAACAGTCCACTGAGTAACATGACTGATACTTCTGGAGAACAAGGGAAGGGGGAGAGAGACTTTGAAGAATGGGCATGCAAGAAGTTACACACAGTACAGCTAGGTTTTAAAAGGAGATTTAACTTATAATTTACATACTTTAAGGTAATACAAGTAAAAAACTGTAACAGTATTCCTATTAACAGAGTTCATATATTAGTGTAATCATTGCTTTGTTTTCAGCTTGAATGGAAAAGTGGCATACTTACTTACCAAGTTGGTCAAGTAAAGTAGTGAAATGACAACTAAGCAGTCTGGATTTTTAAAGTTTTTTGCCTTTTTTCTGTTGGCTTCATTTTCTGCATCCTAGTTTTAGGATGGATATCTTAAAGGAGCACTCAACACCTAGTTTTGGTTCTAAATTTATATCCATTTTTATTCTGTAAAGTCTGTTTAATTTATTAATTTCTAAATATTAAAACAAGTTTATTAATTTATTTGAGAAAAGAGCAAAGAAGTGGGAGGAAGACTCATCTCCTGGCCCTCTAGTTTGGCCACAATAAGAAAAACAGTGGAAAGGTTAAGAGGACCTCTCTCAGCCTCCACCATTTTCTTTTCAAGAGAGAGGGAGGAAGGCGATTGGGACAGTGTTCCAACTCAGCATTCATGCCTGGAACACTGAGAAGGAGGAGGGGTAACAAAACAGGCAGGTATTTCTCCCTCCTCTTTCAGTGTGTTCCACAGAGCCAAGAAAGCAAGAAAGGACAAGAGTAGTGGAGAACAACAGGACCACTATGTCTCCATGACTCCTTCCAGGATCTGGGGAGCAGCAGATTACCTCTCTCTGAGATCCTTCCATAGTGCCCTGCTAGCACAGGCAACAAAACAGAGCTCATTTTAAATCTAGTCTCAAATTGGTGTACAAGTTTGATGACATTTTATTTGTTTCATTAACATATTTTTAGTACCAGATTCTAAAAACTATTACTTTTACTACCTCAAAATATTCATTAAACTTCAAAGATACAAACTGAGGCCCACAATTTGCAGATTGTAGGATCTAGCATCTGCCCACTTGGAGCAAACTCTTACACATATGAATAGCTTTACACATATGCATATGTTCAGATGTATAATGGCATAACCCTAAAAACATTACCGGGCATAGGAATGACTCACAAAGCACTACAGTATCCAGCGGCATTTTCAGGATCAGACCATTATAATAAAGTCTAATGTATTATATACACCACCACATGGGGAAGAGAGGTAATGGCTTAACGGTGCTAAAAATTCAGCTGGTTTTACAAGCAACAGGAGTATAGCATATTTTGGTTCTCTCATTTCACTCATGTCTTAGGAATGAGTTGAAGTAAGCTATTGTGATTTTGAAAGGTGTTTTCACCAGCCACCTCCTCCCCAAAAATAAATAAATAAAACCATGAGAATCTTTCATTCTGTGAAAGCCCTCACCCCTCATTTGATCATAGTTTAGTAGAACACTGAAATACATTAACTGAGTTCATATGTAGATGAAATTCACTTGTGAGTCACTCAGGTTATCAAATTCCATTTAATGAAAATCTCACAGAGTTTGTGAAAAATTATAACAGGTCATCAACAGTCAATTTATTCCTTCCCTAACAAAAATGTTAATATCACAAGCAAAATGTAAGGTTGAATTATTTTTTATCGGAAGTGCTATGCATCTGTTCACATGTTAACTATACTAAATATATGACAGCAAAAATCTAGTGAGATAATTGTAGTATAATTGTGTAACCTAGATATCTACTCAAGAATACCCTTCTGGTGATTTTCTATAGGAATACAGGATCACCACTGAAATATGAAAATAACTTTTGGCAGTATTTGTAGAACTTTGTCAAAGATTTAAGCATTCTGTAACAAATTCATGTACTATTTTTGTCCATATCCTATTCTGCTAGATTGTTTTAACTAAATGTTTGTGTAAATGGGTGGTACAGAAAGATGAATGCCTTGAAAATGTAGTTCAATTTAGATTTGTTTTAAAAATAAAGATAGGTATATAGAAAGGAGTAAGTGAAACGCTGTAATAGCTCACTACAGCATTTATAATAAAAGCAATTAATTGGTGAACGTTCTGTTATATTACTGAGATTTTAAAATCAAAATATCAACTACTCAACGAGTCAGACGTTAAACAGCACCAGAAAGATTCCCAGGCACTTCTAACTTGGGCATTAACAGCAACAACTCTCCCTCCAGCCCCATCACGCGCTATATGCGAGCCCTATATCTCAACTGCCAGTGGGGGGCAGGACGGGGAAGACAGGCTGCAGGGTCACAGTCCTTCGCAGGAGAGGTGTGGGGCGTCCCCTGCCCCGGTGGGGCGGAGGGAAGGCCAACAGAAATGTAACAATCGCCCTCTCCTCCTCTTTCACCTCTCTAGGTATAGAGACATGGGCCGCCTCTACGACTGCCCTGCTGCGTCCCACACGCTCAGCGCGGACTCGGGCCAGACCCAGGAAAGGAACAAACAAGGTTACGCGCCTGACACGGGATACCACAGGGACCCTCCCCCTACACTCCCAGCGGTGCAAGGGCCCAGGGCCAGAGGCCACCCCCACCGCGCTCCCAGCAGGGGCCAAGGGGGGCAGCCCTGGTACGGCTCCCCTTCGCCATTTTGACCCGAGCGTCCCCACTGACAGGGGCAGCGCCTGTCGGCCCAGAGACACCCTCTCTCCCCCCCCTCACAGCGGTGGGAGGAGAAAGTGTCCGCTCCGCGTCCCTCTTCCAGAGCAGGCGAGAAGGGGCCCCGCAGCCGCCCGTCTACTCGCCCAGCCGGGCTGTCAGGCCAGACCCCCAGGGAAGCGGCTCTGGCAGAGCCTGTTTGTGTCCTTACCGTGGAACGAAAGCCGCCGCTACCCCCTCTCCGCCAAGGCTCCTCACCCCTCCGCCGCACAGAATGATGCCATCTCACGGCAGAGGCATCGGCGGCTCGCGCACAACAACCGCCTCCCCCACGCCAGCCGTCGCGCGCCCCAACTGCCAGCGCCGACCGACCGGACCCTGAGCGCGCGCTTCTGCGCGCGCCCGCCAGGGGAACAGGAACTTGTAGGAGCAGCAGCTTCTGCCTCCTCGGCCTGAACCAACTTCTCTGCGGGGGGGACTAGGCCAACCTCTCCCGCGAAAGGAAGGGGCGAGGGCTTATGCTGCAAGGGGTTGAACCAACTGAGTGCCCCGAACTGAACCAACCTCTATAGAGACGGGAGCTGGAGGTCGGGGGTTTCGCCCTGATCACCGTGGCGGGTTCCAGCTGGTGAGGGGTGAGCGTGGCATAGGCAGCGATGCCGTTTAGAGGCAATGAACCGAAGCAGCTTCTGTGCTGGGCGAGGCATTAAGCGAGCGGGCCCTGGTACCTTGTACTTGGTTCACCAGGTAATAGCTGCCTGCCTCTGCCTTCGTGCCCCTTGGATACGGTTAAACCCCATCGCCACTTCCACCCACTAGGTGATTATAGGGCTCGGTTGTTGTAGGAGGGCCTGGAGCAGCTGTGGTATGTTAGAGTGTGTGGGGGTTAACGGGGTTATATATAAAGGAAAAATTATTCACTGCCCTTCAAGATACTAGGGAACTAGTGACAGCACAGAAGAGTGAAAGCTGAGCCCAAGGGAAAGGAAGGGACTGGATTTAGCTTAGGCCTAGTCTGCATATAGATTTTGTACCAGGTTTACAATTCTGGTTGAGAGGTTTAACTTTTCACCAAGCATTATGGGACTGGCACTTAAGAGCCCCAGACAATTGTGCTATGTAGGCACTGTAGAAACACAGAATAAAGAGACAGTCCCCATAGTTATACTAGTACAGACCCTAGTGCAGATGCAGTTATTATGGCATAAGAGTGCTTATACCAGTACAGCTTATTCCACTTCCCCTAAGGGAAGCAGTTATACTAGTATAAGCACATGTACTGATAGAACTGCACCTGCAGTGGTGGAGAAGATTGTACCACTTTAACTTTTGTATTTAGATAAGGCCTTTGGAATGGACTCATTCATTAGAGATTTGACACCTTGTTCTTTAAAGTAAGGAACAAGACCCTGTCCCCAGCATGTACCATTAGACATTTGTCATTTCTAAGTTTACAAAAAAAAACACTTTTAAGATTATTTCTAGGCATTATGAGGACTCATTTGGAAAAATAAGCTACAGACTGTTAAAAAAAATCATTTGCTGTTCATCTTTAAGAAATGTTTTCAACTAAGCTTTTCTAGACAATAGAACGGAAAAGTAGAGTCTCTCTTAATCAGATACAGTGGTAGGTGTTTCTGTAAACTAAAAATAGTGGGTATTTATATGAATTTTTACACAGTAATTGTAGCATGGGAGATGTGGGCTGTAGACTCAAACTCAGAAATCTGTTGTAGGCAGTAAAAAATAGCAGACTTTACTTAAAAACGTAATAGATTGATTTGACTTACAAAGTTCAGGAACTATGGCTATCCTTTTATAAATCCCAGCCTTAAGTTAAAGAAAGTACCAGGCAACCTTCCGATCTTAAGTCTAAGTATAAAATCCTGGTTTGAATTGACTGATTTCTTTCTTCTTCCTCTTTTTTATGCTTTATAGCAGTGGTTCTCAAAGTTGGTCCGTCACTTGTTCAGGGAAAGCCCCTGGTGGGCCGAGCCGATTTGTTTACCTGCCACATCCGCAGGTTCGGCCAATTACAGTTCCCACTGGCCGTAGTTCACCACTCCAGGCCAATGGGGGCTGCAGGAAGCAGTGCAGGCCGTGGGATATGCTGGCTGCCCTTCCCCCAGCCCCCATTGGCCTGGAGCGGTGAAATGTGGCCAATGGGAGCCGTGATCGGCTGAACCCACAGACACGGCAGGTAAACAAACTGGCTCGGCCCACCAAGGGCTTTCCCTGAACAAGAGGTGGACCAGCTTTGAGAACCACTGCTTTATAGCAAAGTCAGCTCATCTACTGAGTATATTACTGCCAGCTGCTATATTCCCCATACATTCATGCCAATACAGTCTCTTACCCTGCTCTATATCCTTAAAAAAAAGTAGAAGTTTTTTCCCAATAGTCTCACTAAATCCCTCATAGTATATTCTATCACCTGAGAGCATCTAAATGTTTCATAAAGAGCCTTTCTGAGAACACTGCGTCCATTCCCATATCATGTGATCAGTGGTGCCTTTACCTGTGTTACATAACCCATCTTTGTGTCTATTCAGTAAATATAAATTATTATTCAAACAACAGTGACCAGTTAGCAGTCTAAATATGAGTACGTCACTGATTCTTTCATAACTGGAGTAGTGCATTATCCTCTATGTTGCGCCATACGTCATAGCATAGTCTTCCTCTTTTCCCCTTGGTCCACAATTCTTGCCATTCATTCCCAGCTGAATTTTTAGCACCATTAAGCCATTACCTCTCTTCCCCATGTGGTGGTGTATACAATACATTAGACTTTATTAGTTTAGTTTAATCCTTTTTAACTAAACTTTTAATTCTTGCTTACTCACTGGAATCTTAATATCAATTTCTCCATGCTCTAAAGCGTTTTTTTGCTTCTCTATTTGCCATTTCATTGCCAGATATCCCAGCTTATGCTGGAATCCCTGTTAGAACTATGTACATGCCTGAATGTACTAATTCTGTTGTCAAAAACAATATCTTATTTATTAGATCATTCCTTCTTTCTGAGATAACTCTTTTAATTACCAGTATACTTAATCCAAAAAGATAAAAGCTAAGGTAGCCCTTATGTCCCAGATCCAGTTTAATGTTAACATTATTCCCAGCAATTTTGCTGTCATAATTGCTACAAAATTAGATGTTCTCTTAGATTTCTTAACTTCACTTTCAGGGATGCAAAAGGCTGCAACCACTCTTGTTTTTTCATCTTTAGATCCACCAGTACATATTCATATTCCATTTACCATTACATAAACTCAAACTTTATCTGTCATATATAGGATGGCTTTCTTTCCCTTTATTTTATTATATAATTCTAAATCAACATCCAGAGATTATTTTCTGAGTATAATTTAGTGTCCTATAACTATAGATTTTAATCTCCTCTAGTCCTTCCTTTTCTCTTAACTCTTTTACCCACATTTTAACACTAAGAGCATGAATGAGTTTATTGTATTTATGTTTCCTCAATTTATTTCCCAGCATTCCTCATATACTTGACTGACTGACTTGTAGTTGGAGACTAACTTTATAGTCCATTGGCCCCACCCCTTTCTGGATTTGGCTAATAACTTTTTGCTCCTTTTTCATGTTTGTGGTGGTGTAATTTTAAAAAATATATTTTTCAATAGGAAGAAGAAGCTCATGAAGAACAACATCCAACAATAGGGAAAAAGGGAAATATTTAGGAATTTCTTACTCTTCAATGGGAAGTTGCAGTGTTTCATTCCTAGCAGCAGATTGTTCTGTCAATGGGTATAAATGGCAGTACTCAAAACCTAGACTGCCTTCCATGGCCTAAAATGGAATTCATGGCCAGCAGTGTTAATGTTTTTTAGCTCCTAAGGAAACTAACCAGCAAGAGAAATACTCACCAAGTAAGAGTAGCTATATCTTTACATTCAAAAACATAAGGACTGGTAAAGGAAGGAAAATGCTAGCTTTGTAGTGTGTACCCTACAAATAAGTTGTTCTTCTCTATCTTAATTCAGTAGGTTCTGTTTCCAAAGCTCTGCTTTGTTTTACCCCTGAGGTTTTCTCCTGGGTGGTAGCTTGCTCTATTGCTAATAGCAGCAATTATGTTCTGTGTTCAAAAATAATAAGATACCACCCTTGCCTCATGGAGTTTACAATTTAGTGTAAACAGGCCAAATTGTTCACTCACGTATAATACACTTAGTAGCACATACAAATAGTATTGTTGGTAGGCTGCCTTGTCCTAGCCCTTTGTAACACAGGGACTGTTTTGATTTGGAATAAAACTTTATGCACAGTTCTGGGTTTCGCCTGTCTACTCCTTCCCCAGTTTCACCTTTCCCTGTTACATGGACATCTGCCGCACTCTGATTTGTAGATACAGCCAAAGCATAGCCCATGTGTGGCCTTTAAAGTGATGTTTAATGAACTCTTAAGGCTTGTGACATTTTGTTTTCATATGCTATATAAAAAGAACCTGAATGCCACTTATTTTTTTTTCTATGTGTTTTTGAGACTCTGTGTAGCAAGTGAAGTTAGGTGTGCAAAGTGTTTTGCAGGCTGGGAGTCTTACATGTAAAACAAGCTTGTCATAAACAGATGGTTAAGGGTTAATGTCTCTTTTACCTGTAAAGGGTTAAGAAGCTCAGTGAACCTGGCTGACACCTGACTAGAGGACCAATAGGGAGACAAGATACTTTCAAATCTAGGTGGAGGGAAGTCTTTGTTTGTGCTGTTTGTTTTGTTCGTTCTTGGGGCTAAGAGGGACCAGACGTACACCCAGGTGTTCCCAATCTTTCTGAATCAGACTTTCATGTTTCAAAATTGTAAGTATAGCCACTCAAGGCGAATTAGTCTTATGTTTGTTTTCTTAACTTGTAAAGGTGTCTTTTTCCTGGAAGGATTTTTACCTCTGTTTGCTGTAACTTTGAATCTCAGGCTGGGGGGAGGAAGTCCCTCTATCTAGTCTATATAAATCTAAGTACCCTGTAAGCATTTTCCATCCTGATTTTACAGAGATTATTTTTACCTTTTCTTTCTTTAATTAAAAGCTTTCTTTTTAAGAACCTGATAGATTTTTCCTTGTTTTGGAATCCAAGGGATTGAGTCTAAACTCACTAGGGATTGGTGGGGGGGAAAGGAAGGGAATGGTTAATTCCTCTTTGTTTTAAG
The DNA here is from genome assembly GCF_025201925.1 of Gopherus flavomarginatus. NCBI lineage: Eukaryota > Metazoa > Chordata > Testudines > Testudinidae > Gopherus > Gopherus flavomarginatus. The sequence continues at coordinate 251,962,367 of NC_066618.1, read as the reverse complement.
ATCCAAGGAGTTTGGATCTGTATAGCTTCCCAAGGCAACCCAGGGAGGGGAAAGTTGGGGGGGGGAGGAAAGGAGGGGGATGGTTTATTTCTCCTTGTTTTAAGACCCAAGGGGTTTGGGTCTTGGGTTCGCCAGGGAAGGTTTTGGGGGAACAGGAAGTGTGCCAAACATTATATTTTTGGCTGGTGGCAGCGTACCAGATCTAAGCTAGGAATTAAGCTTAGAAGTGATCAGGCAGGTCCCCACTTTTTGGACGCTAAAGTTCAAAGTGGGGAAAAACCCTTGATATGGTGAGCAGCGTTGGGATTTCTAGGACCCAAAAGCCAGTAGGATTTTTTCTCTCTCCTTTTTAGCTGCTTGGAAAGCAGCCTGAGGGCAGATGTGTTAAGTTTTTTTAACAAAGATATTTGTTAAGAGGAGGCTTCAAGCTGTGAGCCAGCAGACAACCAGCAAAAGGCATTTACAAGTGAATTATTTTCTTTCTTTCTATCTCTCGGGTATAGCTAGTTGGGAAATTTCTGTTAACCAAGCAGCCTGAGATGCAGAGGGGTGCGGGCAGCACAAGAAAGCAGAAAAATGAGTGCCAAGAAAGCAACTAAACAGGAGCTGACAAGGCTGGAAGCAGAGGAGAAACCAAAGCAGCTGACCACAGGAGAGAGATGGAGAGGAGAGAAAGAGAAGAGAAAGCCATAGAGGCTGCCCACAGGAGAGCTATGGAGATGAAACAAAAAGAAATAGAAATAAAAGAAAAAGAAATGGAAGAGAGGGAAAGAGAGAGAAAGCATGAACTGGACTTAGCACAGGCTAGGCCGGATGTACCAGCCAACCCTAACAACCCTTCTCCAGGTACTGTTTCCCATCCCAGAAAATTCCCCATCTACAAGGCAGGTGATGACACGGAGGCCTTCTTAGAAAATTTTGAAAGGACCTGCCATGGGTACAACATCCCTACAGACCAATACATGATAGCTCAGTGGACCCTTAGCAGAGGTGGCAGCTGAAATGCCTAAGGAACACATGAACGATTATAAACTTTTTCAAAACAAGGCCAGAATCAGAATGGGGATAACACCTGAGCATGCCCGTCGGTGGTTCAGAGCCCTAACGTGGAAACCAGATGTGGCATTTACCCGACACGCCTACCACATTGGAAAGAATTGGGATGCCTTGATATCAGGAGCAAATGTTGAATCTCTGGATGAGCTGTCCCTCCTAATACAAATGGAGCAGTTCTTAGAGGGTGTTCCTGAGGAAATAGAAAGGTACATTCTAGATGGGAAGCCCAAAACTGTAACCGAGGCGGGGAAAATTGGAGCCAGATGGGTTGAAGTGGCAGAAAAGAAGAAAGCTACTAGCAAGGGGAGCAAATATCACAGGAGGCAAACAGAAAATAAACCCTATCACCGGGGGCAAACCAAGACCCCACCTACAACCCAAGGAAAGCCCCAGACACCCTATTGTCCCAACACACCAGTCTCTAGCACCCACCTCGGCCCAGTGACCAGTCAGCTGGGTGTTGCTTTAAATGTAATGAACTGGGACATATAAAGGCCAACTGCCCCAAGAACCCCAGCCGAGTGCAGTTCATTACACCACCATCACACAAAAGATCCCCAGGCCCAGATGCCTCTCAAATACCCTTGGAGCGAAGGGAAACTTTGAGAGTGGGCTGAAAGAAGGTTATCACGTGGAGAGACACGGGGGCACAAGTGTCAGCTATCTACCAATTCTTAGTGGGCCCCAAATTCATCAACCCAGAGGCCCAAGTGACAATTTACCCATTCATGTCAAAATCTGTAAACTTGCCTACAGCTGAACTGCCTGTCCAGTACAAAGGCTGGTCAGGAATGTGGACTTTTGCAGTCTATGACAATTATCCCATTCCCACGCTACTGGGGGAAGACTTGGCCAACCAGGTGAAGTGGGCCAAGAGGGTGGGAATGGTTACACGCAACAAAGCCAGGCAAGCTTCCAGACCCATCCCTGTTCCTGAGCCGTCCACAAGAGCCCCATCTGTGTTACCAGAGACCCAGACAGAGGTGGTGGACTGGGATCCCCTGCCAATGACGGCAACAGCCACAGTGCATCCAGTCCCAGAACCGGAACTGGAAAAGCAACCAGCACCAGAACCGTTGCCAGCACTGACGCCAGCGCTTGCAAACCCATCTCCCACTCCAATGCCAGAGGGCACCAGCGGGCCTAAACTGGCAGAAGCAGCCGACAACCCTACCCAAGAGGCTGAGCCAGAGCCTGAAATATCGCATAGTGCACCAGCGGAAAGTGGTTCACCATCAACAAAAACAACTCCATCACCTACATCACTTCCAGAGGGACCAAGCCCAAGTCCACAGTCTAAGGAGGAACTGGTCTCTACAACCTCAAGGGAACAGTTCCAGACTGAGCAAGAAGCAGATGACAGCCTTCAGAAAGCGTGGGCGGTGGCATGGAGCACCCCACCGCCTCTCAGCTCTCCTAACCGATCCCTGTTTGTTGTAGAACAAGGACTTCTATACAAGGAGAGTCTCTCTGGTGGACACTAGGAAGACTGGCATCCTCAAGAACAGTGGGTAGTTCCAACTAAGTACCGGGGAAAGCTCTTAAGCTTAGCCCATGATCATCCCAGTGGTCATTCTGGGGTGAACAGAACCAAAGACAGGTTGGAGAAGTCCTTCCACTGAGAGGGGATGGGCAAGGACGTTGCCAATTATGTCCGGTCTTGTGAGGTGTGCCAAAGAGTGGGAAAGCCCCAAGACCAGGTCAAAGCCCCTCTCCAGCCATTCCCCAAAATTGAGGTCCCATTTCAGCGAGTAGCTGTGGATATTCTGGGTCCTTTCCCAAAAAAGACCCCCAGAGGAAAGCAGTACATACTGACTTTCGTGGACTTTGCTACCCGATGGCCGGAAGCAGTAGCTCTAAGCAATACCAGGGCTAAAACTGTGTGCCAGGCCTTAACAGATAGGTTGGCCCTCCGACATCCTTACAGATTCAGGAACTAATTTCCTGGCAGGGACCATGAAAGATCTGTGGGAAGCTCATGGGGTGAATCTCTTGGTTGCCACCCCTTACCACTATCAAACCAATGGCCTGGTGGAGAGGTTTAATGGAACTTTGGGGGCCATGATACATAAATTTGTAAATGAATACTCCAATGATTGGGACCTAGTGTTGCAGCAGTTGCTTTTTGCCTACAGAGCTGTACCACATCCCAGTTTGGGGTTTTCACCATTCGAACTTGTGTATGGCCACGAGGTTAAGGGGCCATTACAGTTGGTGAAGCAGCAATGGGAGGGGTTTACGCCTTCTCCAGGAACTAACATTCTAGACTTTGTAAGCAACCTACAAAGCACCCTCCAACACTCTTTTTAGCCTTTGATAAAGAAAATTTAAAGGATGCTCAGGAAGAGCAAAAGGCCTGGTAAGATAAACATACCAGAGAACATTCCTTCAAGGTAGGAGACCAGGTTACGGTCTTGAAGGCGCAACAGGCCCATAAGATAGAAGCGTCATGGGAAGGGCCATTCACGGTCCAAGAGCGCCTGGGAGCTGTTAACTATCTCATAGAATTCCCCACCTCCACCCTAAAGCCTAAAGTGTACCATGTTAATTCTCTCAAGCCCTTTTATTCCAAAGACTTAAAGGTTTGTCAGTTTACAGCCCAGGGAGAAGATGACGCTGAGTGGCCTGAAGGTGTCTACTACGAAGGAAAGAGTGACGGTGGCATGGAAGAGGTAACCCTCTCCACAACCTTGGAACGTCTGCAGCGGCAACAGATCAAGAAGCTGTGCACTAGCTTCATCCCATTGTTCTCAGCCACCCCAGGATGGACTGAATGGGCATACCACTCTATTGGCACAGGTAATGCTCACCCAATTAGAACCCCACCCTACCGGGTGTCTCCTCATATCCAAGCTGCTGTAGAACAGAGGTCCAAAACATGCTACAGATGGGTATAATCCACTCCTCTACCAGTGCATGGGCATCTCCAGTAGTTCTGGTACCCAAACCAGATGGGGAAATACGCTTTTGCGTGGACTACCGTAAGCTAAATGCTGTAACTCGTCCCAACAACTATCCAATGCCACACACTGATGAGCTATTGGAGAAATTGGGATGTGCCCAGTTCATCTCTACAATAGACTTAACCAAGGGGTACTGGCAAGTACCGCTAGATGAACCCGCCAAAGAAAGGTCAGCCTTCATCACCCGTCCAGGGGTATATGAATTTAATGTGCTTCCTTTCGGGCTGCGAAATGCACTCGTCACCTTCCAAAGATTTGTAGATGGTTTCCTAGCAGGATTGGGAGAATATGCAGTTGCCTACCTCTATGATGTGGCCATTTTTTCTGATTCATGGGCAGAACACCTAGAACACCTGGAAAAAGTCTTTGAGCACATCAGGCAGGCAGGACTAACTGTTAAGGCTAAAAAGTGTCAAATAGGCCAAAACAGAGTGACTTACCTTGGACACCAGGAAGGTCAAGGAACAATAAACCCCCTACAGGCCAAGGTGGATGCTATCGAAAAGTGGTCTGTCCCAAAGTCAAAGAAACAGGTCCAATCCTTCTTAGGCTTGGCCAGGTATTACAGGCGATTTGTACCAGACTACAGCCAAATCGCTGCCCCACTAACAGACCTGACCAAAAAGCTAAAAAAATTCAGGAGTTCATGATGCTTCATACCAATGTAAAAAATGTAATATCCCTAATTTTTCCCCATTTTAAGGTTATCTTTAATTTTTATGTTGTTCTGTGGCCTACAGAGACTAGTAGTTCCAGCATGCAGTGCTCCTAGCTGATGGAAGGGAGATGAAGCACTGTATGCTGTTGCCTGTAGTCTGAGCTGCTTGTTTTTCCTCATTAAAAATGAGAGCAGTTGTAATTTACTTCATGCAGCTCTCTTAGATGTGAACCTTGAAAACTATTGCTAGGTGAAGCTCTGGTTTTGATCTGCAGGTTCAGTTTTGATTTGCAAATGTTTTTAAAGTTTCACTTTGAGTTTTGGGGTTGAACATATACAAATATCTAATGCTAAAGTCAAATAAGTTTTACATGTTTAGACATGTAACTATAAATGTACCCACATTTCAGAGCCTCATAATACAGTACAGCTGTCTCACAGTTTTATTTGAAATACAACTCCGAAACATAGGTGGAATATATATATTATAAAAGTGGCCTCTAGTATACATTGTCGTCAGGGTAGCCCTTCAAAAGCTTATATAAACCTATCCAACAACCTCTGATTTTGTGTATTAGACTGTTTTTATAACGTTTTATAGTCTTGACAGCTTTGGGAAATTCGAAGTCAAACAAGGAACATACAAAATAAGTACTTAATATGCTGCTTTTCTTATGGGCTCATAGCTCTCTCTTTGATTGCCACTGATTGAACAAAATTAAATTACTGAACTGTGATGTTGCACTCCATATGATTTTATGAAAATATGCTAATGAGTGTGACTATAATGTAACTGGAATATGCTTCATGCAAAAGGTCTCTTGTTAAGGTATCATTACAAAGCTTATAACCTACTGTGTGTGGTCATCCTATTTGTATGAATGTACCATTCTTGTATCTGAAACGAGGAACATAAAATATAACTCTGAAGTCCTAGTGTAATTAAGCAAAGTGTGGGCCATTAATGGTGATTTAGAATCTTGATGGCTCCCATCAGCTAGGACAATTGACTGTGGATGGCTCTGTTTTCTTGCAAGCCTTCCTGTGAGTCAGGCCAGGAAGAATGAAGGCTTGGGGTCTCACAGGACATGTGACCATGTCACCTGGTAGTGGAATCCATCTTAAACCTGGTGCTTTTCCATTTAGGAGGAGGGGCAGGGACCCAAAGAGACAAAAGATTCCCACCTTGTGCCAAAGGTATATAAGGGGGGTGGAACAGAACAAAGGGGGTCCAGTCATGAGAAATCCCCTAGTTGCCACATGAGCTGGAACACGGATTGTACCAGGGTAGAAGATTGGGCCCAGACTATGAAGGTTTCCAGTCTGTTAAAGAAGCTTATTGGAATATCTCTGCAGGTGATATTTCATCTATAATCAGTTTCTTAATGTATTAGGCCTAGACTTGCATGTTTTTGTTTTACTTTGCTTGGTAACTTACTTTGTTCTGTCTGTTATTACTTGGAACCACTTAAATCCTATTTGTTATACTTAATAAAATCACTTTTTTGTTTATTAATTAACCCACAGTTTATTAATAGCTGGGGGAGCAAACAGCTGTGCATATCTCTCTATTAGTGTTATAGAGGGTGGACCAGGGCCGGCGCTTCCATTTAGGCAGCCTAGGCAATCGCCTAGGGCGCCAAGATTATTAGGGGGTGGCATTTTGCCGGGGGGGGGTGGCAGGCGACTCCGGTGGACCTGCCGCAGTGGTGCCTGCGGAGGGTCCCCTGGTCCCACGGCTCCAGTGGAGCTGCCGCAGGCATTCCTGCGGACGGTCCGCTGCTCCCGCGGCTCCGGTGGACCTCCTGCAGGCACGGCTGCGGCAGCTCCACCAGAGCCGCGGACCAGCAGACCCTCTCCGCAGGCACGACTGCAGCAGGTCCACCGGAGCCGCGGGACCAGTACGCAGGGCAGCGAAATGGCCATGCGCCTAGGGCGCTAGAAACACTGGCGCCGGTCCTGGGGTGGACAATTTATGAGTTTACCCTGTATAAGCTTTCTACAGAGTAAAATGGATTTATTTGGGGTTTGGATCCTATTGAGAGCTGGGTGTCTGGGTGCTATAGACAGGAGCATTTCTTAATCTGTTTTCAGTTAAGTCTGCAGCTTTTGAGGGACATAGTTCAGACCTGGGTCTGTGTTTGCAGGAGGCTAGTGTGTCTGGCTCAACAAGACAGGGTACTAAAGTCCCAAGCTGCTGGGAAAATGGGTTCAGAGGTAGTCTCAGCACATTAGGTGACAGTCCCAAGGGGGTCTATGTACCTAACCCATCACATGAACATTTTTCTATCGCCTTCCAAAAAACTATAATAACATTCTGTTTTCACACTCCACGATAACATATCAAGAACACAGAGAGGAGAAGCGAGATTACCACGTTGAAATGACCACCCAGAAGTCCATGGTCCTGGCCCTCTTTCTGATCAGCAAAGAAATTGATATTCCTTCCCCGCAGGCGGTAGCACCAACTTTCTCCAGCGCTGATGGGTGCCTGCACCACCCGCCCCTTTTGCCGCCCCTGGCCCTGCCCTGACTCCACCCCATCCCCACCCCTGGTCCTGCCCCCATTCTAACCCCATCCCCAAAGTCCCCATGCTAACTCCGCCCCCTCCCTGCCCCTACTGGATCCTTTCCCCAAATCCCTGCTCCAGCCCCGCCTCTTCCCCCAGCATGCGGCGTTCCCCCTCCTCCCTGCTCCGCGAATTACCTGTGTTACAGTGCAAGGGCTGGGAGGGAGGAGAAGCAGGCTGTGGCGGCACGCTCATGGCAGAGGTGGAGGTGAGTTGGAGCAGGGGGGTGAGGCCACAGGGAGATGCCAGTGGGTGCTCTACAGCCACCAGTTTTTTTCCATGGGTGCTCTGCATGGAGTCGGTGCCCATGCCCCGAGGCAATTTTGAAATGTCTCTAGAATGGGCATTGCGTGACTGTTGCTTGGAACAGAACCGCTCCTTTTCATTTCAGTGAACAACTCAATTCTCTGCATGCGGTAAACACCAGGATGAGGGAGCGATCACATTCTTTTAGCTCAGATTGTGCTATTGATCAGAAACTCTGTTATGGAAATGTCTTCTAGAATGTAATAGAGAATACAGAAATTACTGTAGAAACCTGTAGAATTTAATAAAGAATAAAATCCAGTTTCTTGAATTTTTGAACCATCCCATATAATACTGTGGTAAAGCTATAATCTTCTCATTCTATAGGATGTTTCAAAAATTCTATACAAGGGATTTCATCTACCCAATTCTGTAGGACTCTTCCAGAAAGAAGAGGGGAAGCATGACTGCTGAACTTTTCTATTGTGTGCTGTTAATATATCAGCAGGTGAAATCTTTCAGTCTTTAATCAAACAAAATGCAAGGTAATACATTTCACCTGATTTGAGGATTGCCAGATAAAGACAAGTATGTGTTATGTTTGTTTTTTGGTTGGGGTTTGGGATCCAGTATAATTAAGTTTTAAGTGCTACTATCTGTTTGATATATCATGCTTACCTCTTTTTCCAGTTGTGTGAAATTTACTTATAAAGAGCAGTGTTTAACCAAGTTAAAGTGAAGATTTCTCCAATGAACTTCTATAAAGGTTCATTTCCAGCAGAGGCTTGTTACTCAGAGCTCACAGAATATTAAAGATACAACACCCAGTTCAGTCATTTTCTCTATTCATTGCTTTTCCACCACCTCATCACACTGCAGACTCATCCGATTTCTTTTGTGCAGTATTGCCACTTGGGCCTTTTTGCACTTTACACTTTTCTAAATAGCTCCCTCCCATTGAAAATCTGTGCTTCACATAATTCTTCCTCAGACATATTATACATTTTCCTGGAAAAATGCAGGATAGTTGTTGGTTTTTGGCTATAGCTCTAACCTCCCTCTCAGTAGAGCTCTTGTATTTTTCCCCCATCTTCACTGTTGATTTTAACACCTTTCAGTGTTGTATCTGAGGCCTGGTGTACACTACACGTTTAAACCGATTTCAGCAGCGTTAAACCGATTTAACGCTGTACCTGTCCACACTACGAGGCCCTTTATATCGATATAAAAGGCTCTTTAAATCGGTTTCTGTACTCCTCCCCGACGAGAGGAGTAGTGCTAAAATTGGTATTACCATATCAGATTAAGATTAGTGTGGTCACATATCGACGGTATTGGCCTCCAGGCAGTATCCCACAGTGCACCACTGTGACCGCTCTGGACAGCAATCTCAGCTCGGATGCAGTGGCCAGGTAAACAGGAAAAGCCCTGCGAAATTTTGATTTTCATTTGCTGTTTGCCCAGCGTGGAGCTCTGATCAGCACGGGTGGCAATGCAGTCCCAAATCCAAAAAGAGCTCCAGCACGGACCGTATGGGAGATACTGAATCTGATTGCTGTATGGGGAAACAAATCTGTTCTATCAAAGCTCCGTTGCAGAAGACGAAATGCCAAAGTGTATGAAAAAAAATCTACAGGCTACACAGTGCTGCGTGACAAGCGTAACGGGAAGCCAGAGACTCAAATGGATGCTCATGGAGGGAGGGAGGAGGTACTGAGGACTCCAGCTATCCCACAGTCCCCAGCAGTCTCCGAAAAGTATTTGCATTCTTGGCTGAGCTCCCAATGCCTGTAGGTTCAAACACATTGTCCGGCGTGGTTCAGGGAATAGCTCATCAATTTACTCCCCCCCACACGTGAAAGAAAAGGGAAATAAATAATTTCTTGACTTCTTTCAATGTCACCCTATGTCTACTGAATGCTGCTGGTAGACGCGATGCTGCAGCAGTGAAGAGAAGTATCCTCTCCTCTCCCCTCCCCGGTGGCAGACAGTGCAGTAGGACTGGTAACCATCCTTCTTATCAACCTGTGAGTGCTCCTGGCTGGCTTCAGGTGAGGTTGGCCGGGGGCGCCTGGGTGAAAATAGGAATGACTCCCGGTCATTCCCAGTAGATGGTACAGAACGGCTGGTAACCGTCTTCATCATAGCAACTGGGGGCTGAGCTTCAATCAGCCCCCCTCCCTTTCATGTGAAAAGAAAAGATTCTGTACTGCCTGGACTATCACAGCAGTGGGATGCTGGGCTCCTCTCCCCCACACTGCTTAATGTCCTGCCTGGACTATCATAGCACCGGGAGGCTGCCTCCCCCTCATTTTATGTCACTAAAAACTCAGTGTTTCTTATTCCTGCATACTTTGTTACTTCATGACACAAATGGGAGGGGACACTGCCACGGTAGCCCAGGAAGGCTAGGGGAGAAGGGAAGCAACGGGTGGGGTTGTTGCAGGGGCACCTCCCGTGAATGGCATGTAGCTCATCATTTCTGCGGGATCTGACACAGAGCAGCTGTACTGTCTGATACACTGCTTCTCTAGTACATTTGCCCCATATTCTAGGCAGGACTGACTATTTTTAGAAATCATAAAGGAGGGATTGACTCGGGGAGTCATTCCGAGTTTTGCTTTTGCGCCCCCAGCTGATCTCAGCCAGGGGCACCCATGGTAGCAGCAGACAGCGCAGAAGGACAGATAACCGTCATCTCATTGCCAAATTACACTGGCAGCAGACGGTACAGAACGACTGGTAACCATCTCTGCTATCATGCAAAAGCAAATGAATGCTGCTGTGTAGCACTGGAGTATCGCCTCTGTCCACGGCATCCAGTACACATACGGTGACTGTAAAAAAAAAAAGCTGAACAGGATCCATGGTTGCCGTGCTATGGCATCTGCCAGGGCAATCCAGGGAAAAAGGGCGCAAAATGATTGTCTGCCATTGCTTTCCCGGAGGAAGGAATGACTGACGACATTTACCCAGAACCACCCGCGACAATGATTTTTGCCCCATCAGCCACTTGGCTCTCAACCCAGAATTCTAAGGGGCAGGGGAGACAGTGGGAACTATGGGATAGCTATGGAATAGCTACCCACAATGCAACGCTCTGGAAATCGATGCTAGCCTCGGACCATGGACGCACACCGCTGAATTAATGTGCTTAGTGTGGCCGCGTGCACTCGACTTTATACAATCTGTTTTATAAAACCGGTTTATGTAAAATTGGAATTATCCCGTAGTGTAGACGTACCCTGATAAATTTCATTATCTTGCTATTTATCTCTTCCAGATTTAACAACTATTGTAGCTGAAATCAGGCTTATAGAAGTATATACAAGTGCATTACAAATCAGAATATCTTCTAATGTCTTCTTTCTTACATTAGAAATAAATGGTAACTTTTTGGTTGTGTGCATTTTTTTGTGTTAGATGAAGTGGAGTCCCCCCTCAATCCCCCTCCTACCAGATCCATTGTAAAATCTTACTAGTTTTACAGTGGTTAGTCAGCTGGTGTACTGACTTTTGCATATTACACTAATCCCTACTGTTTCATTGTTTATTACCTTGGGTTTCCCCTCTGCCATCTGTTTAGTGTACCCACCTGTATGGATCATCCCATGGTTGGACATTACGGTTTTTCAAACAGGGACCCTGATTTTGTTATGCAAGCCCTCAATTCCTGATTTGGGCTTCTAGGCACCAATATAATTTAAATAATAGACAATAGTAAATGCCCAAGAGTATTCTCTGATATTAATTGTGACCTAGTGAGAATTTGTGACTTAGTGAGTCAAAGTGCATAACAATGACTACATTTTGTGGAGAAATGCATCTGTGACAAATAATGATTGTGCCCAATGGAAATCGATGAGATTGCCTTAATCTGGTTTTGCCTGGAGGAGTTTGGCTATATTTGTTGTGGGATAATTGTTTCCCATGCTAGAAGCTTGGAAACCACAGGAGAAACAGCTTCCTTACATACTTCCTCTCCTTTTCTTCTCTCCCAGCCCCCACTTAAAAACCCCAACCTGGTTAATTGGGAAGATACATGTTTGGGTGGAGGGTGGGTAAGTGAGTGAGAATTGAATTTTATTCATATGTTTACATAAAATCTATGGTCTCTTTTCCTCAAATATCTCTTCCCCCAAATGGTGTCATGCTTAGAGAATACACCAAATTCAAATCCACTGAGTGGTGCAGTATTTCAGATTTGCTGTTCACAGTGGGTGTACTAATGAAGCAGCAATGAATTTGCAAGTTGGTTTTTTTTTCCCCATGTAAAGCTAGAGGGATTGTGTGCCAGATCCTGAAACAATGTGAAAACAGCTTGTGGTTATGCTTTAGAGGCAGGAGTTTGAGCTGACAGGATATCTGTTGGCAGCAGTAGAGATAACGCTTTGTTTTTGTCAAACTAAATCATGCACAAACCAGTCCATATTCATTAAAGTGTGAGATGGTACAAACATATTTGATTACTTTTAAATACAGTAGTCCAAGGACCTTTCTAAATTCAACAGGTAGGTCCTTTTACATGGCTGTATTTGAAATGCAGACAAAGTCTAACAGAATCTTCTTCCAATAACTTGTTTTAACACTTAAAGTAGCATAGATCGGCTCTCCTTTGGAACTCTGTGAGGTAGACAGTGAGACATTCTTTAAAGCTTAGTACATTAATTTTCTGTCCTAATTCTTGATGATGCTACTTAATGTAGTTCTCGCTCTCCCTTTGCTTCTGCTCTTAGTAAGGAGTACTCAGCTGTTGGTGAGCCTGGTCAGCCTCTCTCCACTGGCAAAGAGATTCCTATAAATACACTTACAACAGTTATTCCAGGACACACATTGTTTCCCTCCTCTCATCCGCACCCTGCCTCCCTGTGTTTTTTGATTGGAGCGCTGATTATTGGGACGTAAAATTGCCATAGCAAAGAGCGTCCATCTCTTTAGTAAGTGGTCAATGTAAGCTGAAAAACGCCATTATAAAACTGATGGCACTTTAGGTGATACTGCAATTAAAAAAAAAACCACCAAAGGCTCCAATCAGGGAATCACAGTCCTGTTGTTCTGTGCTAGGTTACCTGTCCTTTCACCTGCTTTAAGTTGTTTCAGCAATGCAACACAGCTGAAAACACAGCAGATCTAACCAGTGAATATTCTTGCAGTACAGGAGCATTCCTCAGATGGCATGGAGGTTGGCAGTCACTCTATGCTACCTCTCGCCCTCTGTTCCTTGAGCACAGAGGATATTACTGGGAGCAAAGGTCAGAGCATTTCTCCTCTCTGGTGATCCTGGTGGCTGGAATGGCCCCTTGGGTCTATAGGCTGCTGAGTATACATTAGAGTAGCCCACAACTGGAGAGCTGCAAAAAGGTCAAAGTCACTTTTGCCTTCTTCTTTTCATGGTCCTGTACTGAACAGAAGATCTGGTCCCTTAACTTTTGTATTTTGAAGGTTTAAAATTACCTTAACATTACAGTAATGCATATTTTGTATTAAATATCCTAATGGTAGGTCACTGTAAAAAGGCTGAGGCCCTGCTTTGAATGCTGAACACATACACACTAGATGAATGTTCAAAACTCACACCAGGATTTCCCTTTATGCTTAAGAACAATAAGTATAAATCTTAGTGTGAGCTTACTTGTGAGGTGGCTATTGACAGGGCTTTTTCCCTGTAAGACTTCCTTTCCTAACCCCTAGCCCCTCTCTGGCATTAATAACTCTTCACTTCTTTTCCTTCTGAAATGGAGCTCATGAGACCAACTTAATGTAGCTGCCAGATGAGCCAGTAAGATAAACCTTTAGCTCTCTGCAGGGTCCTTCAAGATCTTAATAGTCTATTACCGGCCTTATTCATCACATATGAATAAGGTCATATCATTTTGTCAAAGTGTGGATTATGCATTTTTATGTATAATTTAAATATATATGTAATTCTTAAAATTTAGAAGTTTAACTAATACCCTTATTTGCAAATATATAGTAATCTTAGTGAAAAGATCTTGCTATGTTATCTGAAGCTGTTAATACCAAAAGAGATTAGAGAATGTTTGACTCGGGAATCAGAGTTCAACTTTTGACTTGTTAATTATTTTGTCATGTTTACTAGTAATCTTGGGAAGATATCTTATAAATGTTTTAATGAAAGTCACTGTTAACTTTACATATACTTCAAAAGCATATATAAAGTTTTAAAAATATTTTATTAGGCAAAATAGACAATCTTAGGAAAATGTTTTGTTATTTTTAATAGTGAAAATAAACCTTTCTTGCTATGACTTCTACAGAGGCACTGCTCATATACATTTTTCTTCAACTATGCAATCGTATGGGTAGTCTCTACTAGATTGTGATGATATTTTCAATCAGATTTACTTGGAACAATATTTGAACATTCATTACGTCTATTTAAAGGTGTCCTTGCAAAATTACTGTTTTCAGTTTAAAATATGTAAGATTCACAATCAGTGCATATATAAACGAGCCATAACATTTGAAATAGACCTGCTCTTCTGTCTCCTCCCTTTTTCTACTATATATCACTTCGGGTTGTGCCTTCCTCACTAGTATGGTGATGACATCACAATTAAATCAGCTCTCTGCTCTTCTGTCTGCCATTTGGATCATAATGAGGGAATATTGTCTGGAGGTTAAAGTCCATGACTAGTGGTCAGAAAATATGAGTTTCTCTATGGTTCTTTCACTGACTTGATGTGATACTTTAGACAAGTGGCTTTGCCAAATTTTCAGAAACCTTGCACAAGACTAAATCCCCACATGTAAATGTATTTTAGGGACACAAATAGCAGATTATCTTGAATAGGGTTGTTTTTTTAAAAGTGAGATTAGTCATGCACACAGAGTGTGTGAGTGTGTATGCATGCCCTCTGGGAACCTCTCCATTGGCTCTCCACAAAGCATTGAGTGAGTCACTGAGCTGCAGTGGTATAAGTACGGTGGTACAGTCCGGTACACCATAGCAGTAAGATATTTATAGCCAGTATTTTGTACCGGAAAGACACAGGAGGAGCAGAATGTGTAGCCACTGGCAGCTCCTCCGGCGCAGCTGTACCGCCCCCAGGTCTTCCACACAGCTGCATCTCCTGCCTGGGGTCTGTACAGAAGCCCTGCTGGAGGACAGCGTGCTGTCCTCTGGCAGGGCTGCTGTACAGATCCCAGACAGGACTCAGCAGGCACAGCTGCATGGAAAGGCTGAGGGCGGTACAGCTGCGCTGGAGGAGCTGCCAGTGTGGGGCCGCCCAGCAACCCTATGTTCTGCTCCTTTCGTTGCTGTGGTTCTAGAAAGCCCTGTGGTTCAGAAGTCTCCGGCACAGCAGGAGGACAGACCCCACCCGCAGGTAACATGATATGGATCATGGGAAGGGGACAGGAAGAGCATGAAGGCCCCGGGTTGGGGGCAGGGTGGGGAGGTCACATGCCTCCCCTTTGAGTCCCTCCCATGAGTGCAGTGTACCGGTGACAAATGAATTATGTTTGCACCACTACCGATCTGAGTGGTGTGTACTAAGGACTTGATTATGAACACAGCCTCAGGGATAGGTCTGTACACCTTATTTGGGGAGGGAAGATGAGAAATAAGGTAGGAAAGGTTAAAGAGAGAAGGAAAGACCACTGGGGTCACAAGTGAAGTCAGCAAAGTCATTTTCCACATGTCTTTTTCCGGTTATACTTTGCTCAGGGTGCTCTTGAAAGAGGAGTAGCATTTAGCATATGGGAATGACATGAGGTGGAAGCACAACTGAGTAGTGTACATTTTTTTTTCCAATTTTTCTCTAGAATCTAGAGGCAAGACTTACGTTGGCTTTTATGAGAAGGAATGAAAGAAAGGAAACTCAAAATCAATGTGCTATGCTACTCCCTCTTCACCAATCCCTTCCAAATGAGGAAAAAAATCCAATTTACCCTGCCATGGCATTCCAGAAGCCAGTTGCTTACTTGAATACTATACAGGCAGGGAATTGGCTGGCCCTGCAGAAGTCACTCCATGGCACCTATGCCTGTTCAAAATAAAATCTAGATTTCTACAGAAACACATTATTAGACATTCACAATACTTGGTCTTGGATCTAATTCATATTTCATCTTTCATTGGCTTTCTTCTCAGCTATTGGAAAATTAATCTCCAACATCACTGAAATCCTGTTTTCTTGACATCAGCTTCCACTGCAATAAGTGAAAGTGAATTTAGCGTATTCTGAAAATGCTGAAATGTGCCAATTTGTGTTGCATGTCTGTAATGTGGACATGCTCACTAGTGACACTACTCTTTCTAACAACATTATATTTGACTATGGCTGAGTGAAAACTAGGTTTGGGGTTTTTTAACTTGCATTTAACAAAAGGAAAAATCCTTCACTTTAGGTAACATTTTCCAAGATCTATCACATGGTTATTGAAAACAAGATGTTGATTTTTTCAGTGTTCAGAATTGGAAAATTATAGGCCAATTTTGTTGCTCTCTTGAGGTATAAGATTCTGTTCACTAGACTTAACATATTATAATAAAATGCACACTATGCTAAAAAAAAGAGAGAAGTTAACTGTGGTAATCAACAAAAGAGAAGTGAAGGAAAAAGGCTGAAGTCAGAAAAACTAAATCACTGCCATCCATTTCCTGTACACTTTAAAAAGCCTCAGCTTTTTCTGATGTCACATATCTGCTTTTGTTCATACCACCATGTGATGAGAAGTCATCAGATTTTGTAAACTGAACAAGGTCAAAAACAGGTCAGTATTTGGTTGGGAAACCTTCCAGAATGCCTGCAGTAAGTGGTGGTTTGATGGATGGAATGGGTGATATTCTTCTTTGAGTCAGTCCTGCAACCGTATGATAGGGCACTGTGCGGCTGGAGGGACTATAAAACCAGGAACCTGACCACTTGGGATCTTTAAAGATCCCATGACATTCTACATCAGTGTGGGGGAATTAGTCCAACTAAGTTACCCCTTTGGTTATAATCTGATATGGCTTTCTTTTTTTCTTGTCCTAAATTATTGTATACCATGGTGCAGTGGTTTTCAATCTTTTTCATTTACGAATCCCTAAAACATTTCAAATGGAGGTGCCAACCCCTCTGGAAATTTAAGGCATAGCCTGCAGACCATAGATTGAAAATCACTGCCACAGTGGTACTATTCCTTGTTATATAGCTTCCATGTTCCACAACGTGATGAATACAGGAAGTGAACACATTGCTTTACCACTGTTTTCTGGGTATTATTTTTCTCCTTTTTCATTAACTAATTGTGCTGGGGATCTCCTAGCTGCCCCTATGGCTCTACAGGCAGCAAACTCAGTCCCTGAACAACAACTTTACTGTTGAAATGGAATCTTCTGTTAATTAGAAATTTTCTGTAATAAGGATGAGAGGCCGTCTCCTAGAACATCTGGATGAAAAAGTTTCTGCTGTATATGACAGTAGACATATTATATGAGAAAACACTGTAATGCACAAGAATAGTCTGTTCTCCTTTAATGTTGCCCTCCCAATTACTTTAAATTCAACTAAAGTGTATTCTCAAAGGGATTAGTAACCACAATATTATAGTTATGCAGCCCATTGTAAAGCACAGATGAACAGAAGTGCTACACTATTAAAGATTTAGGGTCTTACTGTTAGTTTTTAAATTTCCCTCTGAGAAAGCGAAGTACAGAAATAGACAATTCACATGTAAAATTTTATGAAAAAAAGCTAGTCATCTCACTAAACTTTTTAAAAACTTTTCTATAAAATGCAAGATTTTAAAACTTTAAATTTCATCTTTTTATTAATAATAATAATAATACCACCTACTACTTCTTATAGCACTTTTCATCAGTAAATTCATATGCAAAGAACTCATTGATAAAGAGGCTCTGTTGTAAGACATACTTTGTTAGTAAAAGCAAAAAAAAGGTTGACAAGATTACATAGTTTCCATCACACAGATCAGGTCAAATGCTCTTTGAGAGAGTTAATTTAATTTTGTAATCATTACTTGGGGACTTGACCCTTTGTCCCAAGATTGTAAATTATTAAAATCTCCTCTGGCTTTAAAGTTGATAGTATTATTTCTATAATCATAGTCATGCCTTTTGTGTTGCTTGAGTTAAAGCTCTATCTACCCAAATTTCAGTTCTGCATAGTTTAATTTGGCATAGAAAAAGATCACTTTCTGTTTAAATCTGCCATATAAGATTTCATTCTTCTTACAGAACTTGAACTAGATATTGAATGTACACCAAATGTTTTATGTTGTGCCCCAGTTCTGCAAACATTTGCATCCTGAGCCAACATGCCAAATTTAAAATACAAAAAACAAAACAAGTACTGTAGCAAGCATTTGAAAATCACCTTTTAATTAGAGGGTCGGCGATATGAGGCAGTGGACCAGAGAAAATAATAGTAGGGAAATCTTTCCATTGACTTCAGTGGGCACTAGATCAGTCCCTCAGTGAGGGAAAAGTAAGTGATGAAGAAACTACGACAAAATGTGGCAAAAACAAAGCCTTAGCTTCTCTGTGGCACATTTCTTTCTGAATGTAGTTAATGGAATGGAATGTTGTCATAAACAGATAGTAGGAGTTAATAGAACAGAAGTACTTTATATCTCTTTTGCCTGTAAAGGGTTAACAAAATCAGTGAGCCTAGCTGTCACCTGACCAGAGGACCAATCAGGGGACAGGATACTTTCAAATCTTGAGGGAGGGAAGTTTTTGTGTGTGTTGTTAGTTTTTGATGGTTGTTCTCTCTGGGTTCTCAGAGTGACCAGACATGCAACCAGGTTTCTCTCCAATCTCTTTGATACAGTCTCTTATATGTCCAGAATAGTGAGTTCTAGGTAGATAAGGCGAGTTAAGCTTATGTTTGTTTTCTTTATTTGCAAATGTATATTTGGCTGGGAAGAGTTCAAATGTGTATTTAGCTGGAAGTATTTTAATTTGTACTTGTATACTTAGGCTGGGAGGGTATTCCCAGTGTCTATAGCTGAAAGACCTTGTAACATATTCCATCTTAAATTTACAAAGGTAATTTTTACTGGTTTTTCTTTCTTTAATTAAAAGCTTTTCTTGTTTAAGAACCTGATTGTTTTTTATTCTGGTGTGAGATCCCAGGGGACGGGGTCTGGATTCACCAGGGAATTGGTGGGGAGAAAGGAGAGAAGAGGGAGAGAAAGGTTAATTTTCTCTCTGTGTCAGGATTACTTTCTCTCTCAGGGAGAGTCTGGGAGGGGGAGAGAGAAAGAGGGGGGAAGGTGAATTTTCCTCTCTGTGTCAAGGACTTTGAATCACAGTGATCTTCCAGGGTAACCCAGGGAGGGGAAGTCTGGGAGAGGCAACGGTGAGGGAAAGGGTTTACTTTCCTTGTGTTAAGATCCCAGAGAGTCTGGATCTTGCGGGTCCCTGGGCAAGGTTTTGGGGGGACCAGAGTGTACCAGGCACTGGAATTCATGCTTGGTGGCAGCGCTACAAGTACTAAGCTGGTAACAGAGCTTAGAGGAATTCATGCTGGTACCCCATCTTTTGGACGCTATGACAAATGTTGACACTTAAAAGTGAGCTACAAGGGTTTTTTTAAAGTGCCTTTTATTGCTGTGTTAGAGTGTATAAAGATGGTGTTTGGTCTTCTTTTGATTTATTTATTTATTTATTGCTTGTCTTTAGTATTAGACATAACAATAATTGGAGGATAGGACTCCCTGCGTCCATCACGAGTACAGTAGTAGTTATCTGCAAACTTGTGACTGGGACCCAGTGGAAGTTTAGGAGGTGGTTGAGTTCTCTTGGAGATCTCCGTGTACCAAAGCTGCAGCTTGGCTTGAAGGTTCCGCCTTCTAATAATAGAAATATTAGGTTCTGTTTTTACCAAAGGACTTGTATGTTAGTTGGACTGGGATGATAATACCACAGTGAGGTGAATCTTGAGTTTATAGCTTTCTAAATAGAGTGACCATACATCCCGTTTTGGCAGGGACATTCCCTTTTTCAAGGCTGTCCCAATTATTTTTGGCAAAAGTGGGCTTTTCTCTCATTTGCTCCTGCCACTTGATCAGTTGGCAAGAGCAAGTGGGACAAATGCCAATTTTTTTGTCAAAAAAGTGGGATGCGGCGGAACATGCAGGGGGAGGCGAGTGGCAATGCCAGCCCCACAGAGGCGAAGAGGCAGGCCTCGAGCTAGCCATGATGCCAGCCCTAGCTTCGCGCCGGGGGGCAGGCAGTGCTCGTGCAAGCAGCAACACAAGTAATTGATCAGATGCATGTTAGAGAAACACACTCAAATTAAGCATTAGACCTTCAGTTGCACAATGAAAAATTGTAGCCAAGCAAATGTACTGGATAGAAAAGACTTTGTTCACATTGCTTACCTTGTTGTTCTGGTCCTTGAGGTGGTCTTTCAGGGGCGGGAAGGTCCTCTACTGCCCCCTGACTGGCTGCTTTTTTGTTTAGTTTTATTAGCCCCTGGTCAGGACAGCTCTTGGCCCTGGCCTCTAGTTAGGTCTAGTGGTCTGTTCAAGTCCCTTTGGGCCATGTTTCCGGAGGCAGCCTGAAGAGGCATTGCCCCTTCACTGTTCCAGGCCTTTCTGCCTCCCTTCTCTGAGCTTTCTAATTTTATGGCAGGCCTTGTTTCCCCTATTGGTTGCAGCTGAGGGTGTCTGCCTTCATGATTGGGAGTTGTAGCAGCAGCATGGGGGTGTGGTCAGGCTGCTTGCCTGTAGGCAAGAGTGGCACAGCTCCCCTCTCTCTGCTCAGTATGCTGTTTGTAGACCCCATTACGTATCCACATCCTCAAGGCCAAGGCCGCACTTTGGCTGGCATATACTATCTCTCTGGACAGGAAATCGGTGTTATGGTGCAACCTTCCTGCCCACCAGTGTTGTATCTGAAAGGCACAAGGCTGTAGTGACAAGTACCACCTCATGATCCTTGGGTTTCTCTTCTTCATCACATTTAGCCAGACCAGGAGTGCATGGTCTGTAACTAGCGTGAACTTATTTCCTAGGAGATAGAGAACCTATGGTACTATTGCCCATTTGGCAGGCAACCACTCCTCGATCACAGAGTACACTTTCTCCCAGGGAAAGAGTTTCCGGATTACGTATACTATTGGGTGTTCTTTTCCATTGATATCGTGAGAGAGGACTGCCCCTAGCTGTACCTCTGATGCTCCATTTATAATATAAACTCTTTCAAAGTTCGGCCTATACAGCACTGGGTGCCTCCAGAGTGTGGTCGTGAGTTCTTGGAAGGCCCTTTCACAGGTGGATGTCCGTAACACCCGTCTTGAGACAACATCCTTAGTCAAATCTTTTAACGAGGCTGCTACAGTTGCAAAATGAGGTCTGAATCTGTGATAGTAGCCAGCTAAGCCAAGGAAGGCACACACTTCCCTTTTGGTCATGGTGGTATTGTATCCATGTAAGGCATGAACCTTGTCCACCAAGGGGCGGACTTGTCCTCCACCAACTCTGTGTCCCACATAATCGGCTTGTTCCTTCCCTATTGCACATTTAGTTGGGTGTTCTGTTAACCCAGCTTCTCTCAGTGATCTTAGGATAGCAGATATCTTGTCCAGATGGCAACCCCAATCTTTGCTGTAGATAATTATGTCATCCAAGTATGGCACTGCATATTGGCTGTGTTGTTGGAGCACTCAGTCCATCAAATGTTCAAAGGTGGCTGCTGCCCTGTGCAACCCAAAGGGCATGGTCTTAAAATGGAATAGACTGAGCATAGTAGGAAAGGCTGTCTTCTTCTGAAACTGGTGTTAAAGGGCTAATACCACATTGTCAAATCTGAAGTGGTGATATATTGGGCTTCTCCCAGTTGGTCTACGAGTTCATCCACTTGGAGCATGGCATCTGCATCAAATTTAGAAATTGTGTTCACCTTCCTGAAATCTCTGCAGAAATGTAGTGAGCAATTCAGCTTTGGGGCCAGCACAATAGGACTCCTCCATTCACTCTGGAACTCTGTCACCCCGAGTTCCAACATGGTCCAGATCTCTTTCTCGATGGCTCCCCTGAACTTGTAGGGGATTGGTCAGAACTCTTCTCCTATTACCTTACCACCTTATGTATTAATACAATGTTGTGTTAGAAATGTCTTCCGAGGTAGGGCTGAGAATACCTGTGGGAAAGTGGCCACCAGCTGAATTGCCTGTGCTTATCATTTAAGTTCTTCTCAGGGATCACTGAGCCTTCTTTTAGGCAGTCTTTACCTTGGGGTCCTAGTTCCGGTTCCCCTCTGGGTATGGTGTGAAAAAGGGCTTCCCCTGGCTTTTCAGGGCTTCAATAAATTTATGTGGTAGTCTTTTTTGTTGTTGTTATTCCTTTTTCCTAGTTGTCTGATCAGTAGTAGTCCAGTCCCCACTTTCTTTATCACTTCATAAAGGCCTTGCCATTTGGCCATTAGCTTTCATTCCAAGCTTGGAAGAACCAACAGGACTCGGTCACTTGGTTGAAAGACACATATCCTTGCCCCTTTGTTATACTGTCGTTGTTGTTCCAGTGCTTCCTTCAGCTTTTCTCTAGCATATGCCTCCATAAACTCCAGTCTGCAATGCAGCTTTAACACATACTGCACCACATTTTCTGCTCTCAGTGTGTTGGCTTTTCCAGGTTTCCCATACCAGGTCAAGTATGTCCCTCGGTTGTCATTCTTACAGCAGTTTGATGAGTGAAAAGCCAGTAGAAGGTTGGGGTGCAACTCTGAGGTTGAAAAGTAAGGCTGGGAATAGTTGGTCCCAATATCTGAGGTCCTGGGCAATGAAATTCTTGAGCATCCTCTTAAGTGTCTGGTTGAATCTTTCTACTAGGTTATCCGTCTGAGGGTGGTACATGAATGTGTGCAGAGCCTTGACTTGTAATAGTTCCCATACTTCCTTCATCAGCCAGGATGTGAAATTCATCCCCTAGTCTGTCCGGACCTCTTTGGGAAACCTGACTTGTGCAAAGACTTTCAGCAGCTCATTGGTGATAGTCTTCCCATTCGTAGAATGTAATGGTATGGTCTCTGTGTACCTGGTTGCATAGTCCATAATGATTATGTGCTGATGCCCCAAGGTGCTTTTTTCTAGAGGACCTATAAGGTCAATTCCCACTCTTTCAAAGCAGGTCTCCACCAAGGGGAGAGGTACTAATGGGGCCCATGGGATTCCCTTGGGGATGTCAGTTGGCATTCAGGACAGGAGTTGCAGAAATTCTCAACTTACTTTTAGCCAGGAGTCTTCAAGGATCAGGCCAGGATCCTAGACTGCATCTTTTCTTTCCCTAGATGCTCTGTGCCTGGGGTCGCATCTGCCAGGTGCAGCAACTCTCAGTGCTATATCAGAGGTATTAGCAGTTGCGTCCTTATCTCTTGTGTCTGCTTGTCTTGGTCTATGTGGTATAATAAGTCTGAGGGCAAAGTGTGGGTAGTGCTAGGCATTTAGGGGGTCTACATCTTCTTCTTCCTCTATGGCTGTTACCTGGAATAGCCCACACTGAAAATACCAAGGGCAGGGCAGGATGCAAAAAGGAGAGCAGATTCTCCCAAAACTGTTGGTTAACACTGAATTTAGACTCACCAACCAGAACCAGTAACAAACTGTGCTTCTGATTTCCTACACTGGTTATCGGGAAGCTGAAAAAAAATCACATGGCTCGTTTTATTGCATTCCAGTTCTCTGGCTCCCAATCAGCACATGGGTCCAGTAAAGTGATAAGTTATTAAAAACTCTGCTCACTATACAAAATGTTCTTCTGATCTCAAAGGACCAAATACTGATTACTAAATCAGTATTTGTTTGGCTCTTCCCCAAAATACCATACTGACAACCAACCCTTTGGTATCTAAAACTAAAGGTTTATTATAAAAGAACAAGAAGAGAATTGTTAAATGGTAAAGCAATCAGATACATCAGACTTCAGAGTCCGTATATCAGATTCTTAGCAGCATTGGTGAGTTTACTGTCTTGAAAGTCCCTCTGGAACATATCCACAGCTTGAATGGATCATTCTGTCCTTTTTTCAATGCTTCAGTTTATAGAGAAGTTGATCCAGAGGTAGGAAGCAAGATTGAAGACAAAATGGAGATGATGCAGCTACCTTTTTATATCCTTTGTCAGGTGATATACTACTTTTGTCTCAAACACAAGCTTCACAGCACATGGCATGGAAAAGCCTTAGAGTTCTCTGTCCACAGGCATGCCCCTACATGTCTTGCTGACTCGTAAGGTGTAGCCGCTGGCTTCTTTCAATGAGTTCATTGTACAGCTGATTTCCCTTGATGGGCCATCAGGCAGGCTTAGTGATGATACCCTTCTGTCTGGTGGTGTCACTCAGAAACACTGCACAAGTCTGAAATACAAATATACCACACATATTTATAACTTGCAATACAGAGATGATGCAAATATATAAACAAGATTATCATACTTGGTAAATTGTAACATTTTCATTGATACCTTAAATGGCATAACTAGGAAGATTCATTGCAATTTTATTATATTGGTATCAATAATATCCTAAAGTGTCTCACATATTCCATATAGCATCACAATGGCTACCTGCTTGAAGGTTCAGCACAAGGTCTCATAGTTCCTTTGTCCCACCTGGAACTCCAAGAATCCAGTTAGCTTTTCCAAATCTAGTTGCAGTGGGGGCAATGTGGATGGCCTTTTTCTGGCCTCTACTCTCTCCTCACTACCCATTTTTCCTTCTGAGATTTTCTTTCCTTTGGTTAGAAGGTAAGAAGGTCAGGATCCTTTAAAGGGGAATAGGACGCTTAAAACCTCTTCTGGGGTGTCTTCCTCAAGTTCCAGGGCTAGGGGAAGATTCTGAAAGAGCTTGGGGAAATATGGCGAGTCTCAACCTAATATAATGGGGTAGGGGTAGGTCTGTAGATACACATACCTTCATCTGGTCTTGGTGCCCATCAACAGTCAGTTTTACTGTCCTAGTGGGATACCATAAAACATCACTACGGATATATTTCATAGTGTTTTTTATGCATCTCAGGTTTCCTTGTCACCTCAGCTATCCAGTTTCAGACGAATGTCTGGTAACACCCCAAGTCTACAAGAGCTGGAGTCTGTTGGCCCTCTGCTTCAACTGGGATTGTGAGTTTCTCTGAACTTTTCATGCAGGCCCTATTCTTGCCAGTCCAGACCTGCCCAAAGTTAGACTCCATGTAGGGCAGTCTGGAAATAGGTGCCCCTGTTGTTCACAGGAACAACAAGTTATCTCTTCTGCCCCTTGTTTTCTAGTGGCTCTGTTGCCTTCTTTCTGGGTTTCGGTGGGTCCTTGCACCTGTACAGCTATGGTACAAGGAGTTGGCAGGATATTTAAGGGCACGGGTTTCTTGTCACAGGGAAATCTTACCCTGAGGTGCGCCCCTGTATTTTATGCTACTCGTTGACCAGCCAGTTGCCTGGGCTTTCCTGGGATTTATCCAAGAGGTACCACCACTTTTGGATCCCTGGCCCATCTCCTTCCCTGGTGTATCTAGAGCTATAATCTTCCTCCATGGCAGGTCCTCTAATGGCTTGAGTAACCATATGGTCCTCCATGAGGCAAGTGGCCTCAGCTAGGGTTACCGGCTGGTGCCTACAAGCCCAATCTCGGCCGTCGGGCAGAAGGATCTGTATGAATTGTTTTAGGACCGCACGTTCGCCTATCTGGGGTCCCATTTGGGTCTCTGGTTTTAAGCAATGCCAATAGAAATCCTTAAGCCTTTGAGCGACTGTCCGAGGTTGTGCCTTGGGGGGTAGCTCTCATTGCTGGCAGTAGGCTTCTTTGTCTAGGCCTAGCCTGTCTAATGTGGCTCCCTTCACCTGGTTGTAATCTTGGGCTGCTGTGTTGTCGAGTTCCTGATATGCAGTTTGGGCATCCTTGATGAATGGGGTGGCAAGGCAGATCACCCACTCTCAAAGATAATCAGGAACGATTCTGGGTCATTGTTGTCATCTTAGAGATAATCAGGGCTGGAGCATTTCCCTGATTAATGGTGATGCATTTCCCATAATGGCGGGACTCTGAGGGGTAGCAACTGGTCCTAGCCCGGTAACTTTGTAACGACTGTTGCTGATGGGCTGCCATCTGCTCAGACAGCTGTTGTTGCCTCTGTTGTTGTTGTTGTTGGGTTTGTGACTCTGCCAGCCACTCCAATAGCTGATTCATCTCCATAGCCATCTGGCATACAGGAGATGAGAGAATGAATTTAAAAAAAATTATTTTTCTTCCCTTCTCTGCAAGGGACAGTCCAGAGCACAAAGCCCACTTTTAATACCACGTTGTCACCAGTTCTTGAGGTTGTCTTTCTACCATTCCCTGACTGACTGACAATCTTTGGTTAGCCACTAGTCAGGGCATCTTATGGTCCCTGGCCTCTAATTAGGTCTGGTGGTCTGTTTCAATCCCTTTGGGCCATGCTTCTGGAGACAGCCTGGTGCAGGGGCGTTGCCCCTTTGCAGTCCTAGGCCTTCTTCCTCCTTTCGCCCAGTGCTCTCGTTTTATAGCAGGTCTTGTTGCTCCTCTTGGTTGCAGCTGAGGGTGTCTGCTTTCACGATTGGCAGCTGCATGGGGATGAGCTCAGGCTGCTTGCCTATAGGCAGGAGAGTCTCCCCTCTCCATTGTGCCTCTGCTTATTATGAGGTTTGTAGACTCCCATTACCTTTGTCAAAATGTCTTTATTCTAGCTAGTGCTTGTCCTATGCATATTTGTATGCAACTGCTGATAAGGAGGTTTGTTTCTTTTGTTTGTTTGTTTGTTTGTTTGTTTTTTGTTTTTTGAATGGTCAACTTATTTGAAACAAAGAGGATAGCATACAGAAATAAAAAGTTGGAAAATTCTAAGTAGGAATACTCAGAGTAGCAATAGTTCTATGGCATTTAATTTTTCAGGCTTTATGACAGCTTTCAGGATTTGTGTATATATACCTTTTCTTTGATTCCATGCAGACAGACTGTTTTCTTCCAATAGTATGAGATCATTGTCTCCTTTCTGAATAATATCTGACTTTGCCAGAATAACAGTTTTGTCAGTGATTTGCTCTTTCTAAGGCTTTTGCCTCTCCAAATGCTATCTTACTAGTACAACAGGCTTTGTTAATTGATTTTTAGAGAAGGATATGAAATATGAATTGGTATTCTTTTGAAGCTTTAATCTTCAAAGAGGTTTCCCCCCCACTTTCATGCACTGTACTTGGTAGATGCAGATTCAGATTTATTTGAAAGGATTTTAAACATTTTTCATCATCCTCTTACACATGAGAATCATTTTCCCCCTAATACTTTGATAAAATATGGATAACTAGGCACTATTGGTCATATATTGGGTAATGTCACTGGATTCAAACTTTTGGAAAGAGAGATTTGACTAAATTTCTCATAGTTTTCTTAGATGCATAGTCTTGTGATTAAGTCATCGGACTGAAAGAAATCTGTGTTCAGTTCTTAGCTCTGTTTTTTTTCTGCTGTAACCTTGTGCATGTCGTTTGATCTCTCTATGCCTTGATTATCCAGCTGTAAAATATATATTATAATTCCTTCCTCTCACCCTTTCTTGTTTATTTAGAGCCTGTAAGCTCTTTGGGGGCAGAGATTACCTCTTACTTTGCGAATGCATATCACCTTACACAGTAGGCCCTGATCGCAGTTAAGAGCTGTTGATACTACTGTAATACGAATAAGTAGACTGTGCTATATCTGCCTCTCCTATTTTGCAAGCAGAGACAGAGAGAAGAGATTTCACAGGTGTGTGTGTGTGTGTGTGTGTGTGTGTGTGTGTGTGTGTGTGTTAGGGATGTAAAATATTAAACGGTCAAATGGTTAACCGGTAAGCATCAGTCTTACTAGTTAACCCACCTTAACCATTAACCCTCAGCTCCAGGCATGGCTGGAACAGCCCCATGATGGCCCACGGACGAACGGATAGAGCGACCCCAGCCCTGGGCCAGCCAGACGGAGAAGCCCCTGCCCCTTTCCCGTTAATTGATTAGCCAACTAAAGTATATCATTTTAATCATTTAAACAGTTAACTTCTTTTGAACAATATTTACATCCCTACTAGGTGTGTGTATTTTAAACATCTCCTCATTAACCACTTGTAGTTCTAATCAAGTATCACTTTGTAGGTGTTTTGTCTGTAGTATTGGGCCCATATTGTCACCTTGGATTTTGTGCCAGGAGGGAGAGGGAGGCACAAAAGTAGAAAAAGACAAACTTCAGTTGCTCAAATCAGTTAGAGGGAGGAAAGTTGAGCCAACGTCATCCTCTCTC